>NC_046156.1:180628047-180713550 GCF_011064425.1 Rattus rattus
GATTCCACCTCACACCAGTCAGAATGGTTAAGATAAAAAACTCAGTGGACAGATATATATATATAAATGTTCACCAAGACTATATAAGATTAATGAAACTAAGAAAGGCATGCTGACAGGAACTGGATATAGATGCCTCTTGAGAGACACAGCCAGAGCATGTCAAATACAGAGGCAAATGATAGCAGCAAACCACTGAACTGAGAACATAGCCCCCGTTGGAGGAATTAGAGAAAGGATTGAAAGAGCTGAAGGGGCTTGCAACCCCATAAGAACAACAATGTCAACCAACCTGTGCTCCGAGGTACTAAACCACTACCCAAAGACTATATATGGACTGACCCATGGCTCCAACTGCATATGTAGCAGAAGAAGCCCTGTTGGGCACCAATGGAAGGAGAAGCCTTTGACCCTGCCAAGGTTGGACCCCCAGTGTAGGGGAATGTTGGGGGCGGGAAGTGGGATAAATGGGGAGGGAAACACCCTTTAGAAGGGGAGGGAATGGGATAGGGGTCTTATGTCTGGGAAACCGGGAAAGGGAATAACATTTGAAATGTAAATTTGAAAAAATCCAATAAAAAATATTTAACATCTACTTTGGCTTTTTGTGTTTTGTAGAGTCTTGTCTATGATCAGGGATAAATCTGGGCTGATTTCTTCCATACATACTAAATTGTTGCCATCTGGGGAAGAATATTAATAGCAATTGCCCAAATACTGTTAGCAATCCTCTTAAGATGTATGTAAATGAAAACATAGCCTAGAACTATGGCTTGTATTTATTAACATAGACATTGAGAGGCTGAGGAAGGAAGGAGGCTGTAAGTTTAACAACCCAAAGCTACATGAAAGCTTCTAGACTAGTAAAGCTACATTGTGAGATACCACGTCAAATGATATTAATAAGCAAAAATGAATGCACACATCTAATTATAGACTGTGGTGGTGTGAATAGGAATGGCCCCCATAGACTCTTGGGTTTGAATGCTTGGACCATAGGGAGTGGTACTGTTAGGAGGTGTGGCCTTCTTCGAGTAAGCTTGGCCTTGCCAGAGTAAGTGTGTCACTGTGCGGGTGGGCTTGACGTCTTGGAAACTCAAGAGTTCTCTTCCCTACGCCTGTGAATTAAGATGTAGAACTCTCAGTTCCTTCTCCACCATCATGCCTGCTTGCACAATAGCATGCTTCTTGCTGTGATGATAATGGACTTAAAACTCTGAAACTGTAAACACAGCCCCAATTAAATGATTTCCCTTATGAGAGTTGCTATGGTGGTCATAGTGTCTCTTCACAGTAATAAAACCCTATGGTAGAGAAATTTATCTTCATAATGAAATAGTAAGATTCCCATTGAAGTTAAGATCACCAAATCAGAAGTAAATTGTGCTTAAAACAACACAACCATTTTGTGTCATTGTTGACCATTCTAACATGCTCTTCCTATTCTAGTTGGAAAGAAGTGTGCAAAGAACGTAGTATTACATGTGACATGGATGTAGAGGACTCTTTTGTAACCTACATACCACTAAGTACTAATTTTAAACTGATTTGACACAATAGAGATTATTTTCTGCCCTTGGCTAGAAGATAATACATTTGAAAGTCAAAAGGAAATATTTCCTAGGTTCTGAGGCACAGCAAAGAGTGTTGTTGTGTTGATCAGGATTTGTTTGGAGAATATACTAAGGCTTCGACAGTTTAGTCTTATATTTATGAAATGTAATTTGCCACATATTAAAAATTCATTCTTAGTAATAAGTAGTTTTCAGAAATGTCTTGCTTTCATGCCTGCAGCAAGCAGCTTCGTTTTCTGGTTTCAGTGAGGACTGCAATAGAACATAATTCTTACACATGACTAGAGGATGAGTCACCAAGAACCTGCCATGAAATCCTTGAGCAGCAACTGCCTCCTCAATGAAACATCTTCTGATCCTTTCTCTATTGTGAAGAATATTGGCTGTTACAGTCAGACAGCCTGCCACCTCCGCAGGGACAAAAGGGAGAGGCTATGGATCTCCTCGACTGCTGGGATAATTGGCTTTTATCCACAGTTGTCTGGCCACATTTCATTGTTCGCTGTCATATACTCCTTCACCTGCTGGTTGTCTCCAGGAACCTGCATATCAGAACAGCTATTATAAATCAAGACACGTTTACCTGCAATTTTCAACTAATTGGTGACAGAAAAACCCAGAAACTTAAACCCTGGAGAGTAGCCAACCACTCTTGGCCACAAGTGCTACTCTTCCCGTTAAAAACTCACTGGAAGAAGGATCTGGTCTACTAACAAGCTGAAGACTAGGGAGGAAGAAGCATTTATTTAATTCTGCATTTTATAGAATGCTTCCAAATTTCCTATGTGATCATGAGCTTCATGGACCAGATTCATGGACCCCATTTCCAGAGAAAATTGGGTACAGGGGCTCTGTGAGTCTGTGAGTTGCTTTTCTGTTGCTGTGATTGAATACCCTGACCTAAAGCAAGTGAGGGAGTTAAAGGATTTATTTTGACTTGGGGTTACAGAGGCACAGAATCCATAGTCAGGGAAGGTAAGGTAGCTGGAACATAAGCGCTGCCTGGCTGTTTGCAAGTGAAAAGATTACATTTCTTCCACACAGAAAACAAAGGGAGAGAACCAGAAGAGAGGCCAGGCTCCACAACCATAAAGGTACCTCCAGGAACGCACTCTTCCAGCAAGGCCTCACTTCCTAAAGCTCTAACCTTCCCAAACAGTGCCACCAACTGGTGACCAAGTGTTCAAATACATGAGCAAAGGCTCGGTTCCAGATTTGTGTCCTTGAGGAAAATACACTTTCTCAGAAAGTTATTCACCACCACTGGGACAGAGAGAGATAGAATAGTACGTGGAGGCACATAGATGCTTCACACCCATAGCCCATACCTCTGCACTGTGTTTGTTTGATACTTTCTTTGCAAGATTTACCCCTCAAAACTCAAGGTGAATAAAGCTATGAGGGTGCATAATGCATCCTTTTTGAATCCCTTGGGTGACCAATAAAAAACAACAACAATAACAAAAAGTCACTTATTACACGTTAACAATATATGTAAAAAATACATGTCAGAGCTAGACAGTGGGAGCACATACCTTTAATCAGACCTTTAATATGAGCACTTGGGAGGCAGAGGAAGGTGAATCTGTAAGTTCAAGGCCAGTCTGGTGTATAGATTCAGTTCCTGGACGGTGAGAGCTATACCAAAAAAACAAAACAAAAAACAAAAACAAAAATAAAAACAAAAAAACCAACAACAACAACAACAAAACAAACAAAAACAAAACCCCACCAACCTAACAACAAAAAAGTCAGGTTTTGCAGATTTCTAAAAATTAAATAGTACAGTGGGATCTGCTGTATGTTCATGTCTATAATACGAGGAAAACTAGTGAATTAAATAGTCCTAGGTCAATTAATTCCAATAATTATATTTGACAACCCTAGTGCTATGTTAGAATATTTGTGTACTTTGGGGAATGTAGGTAATTTTATGTTTACAAACATGTCTGGTTTACCATAAATGCCAACCAATTGGCTACTTAAAATGTCTGATGAGTGGATAATGCAATCATATCTGTTTTGTGGGGTAAGTTAAAAGCCCCAGAAAAGTGTCAGAATGCTTTTATTTTCTTTAAGACTTTTTTTCCTCTTGTGGTAACCACTGAATGACATTTTATTAGAGCAGTACGTACTGTCAGCTGAGAATTCTACTGACCTTTACAAGGCTAGGAATACATTAGTCAGTCTTTCAGCCTTGGGCTGAATAGTATCCCTCCTTCAAAACACACCTAAACATTCTGTAGCTAACAAAAGTTGAATCACCTGGAAGAAATACCCACAGAGCTTTGCTAGACTGTTACAAGACTGTGCTGGTCACATTGATCCCATAGGAAATTAACTTACAGACACAAACTTCCTAAATGAGATGACCAATATTTCCGTTCTACTAAGTGCATGAGTCAAGATTTCCGATGAACTCATAGGGACAAAGTCAAGAAATTCAGAAAAGTAGGCTGCTCAACCAATGGCCAGCACAAGAACTAATCACATAATATCACATGTTTTCACTAAAGATATCTAATGGGGGTTAATTCTATTTTATAATTAAAGAAATACAGGTGGACAGCATGTCCTATAAAAAAAAAGAAAGAAAGAAATGTGATTTTAAGGACTCTGAAACAGAATTGGCATCTGGAGCTGAAGTTGAAAGCCCATACATTGTGTCTTATTGCTAAGGAATGAACAGAAGAAACAGTGGGGCGAGCATGGAACCTTGTTGGGAAAGCCTTCCACTTACATATATTTAAAAGTCTAAGCTGTGCGTGGTAGAAGCTGTGCATGGTGGTCTGAGGCTCAGCTTCATGGTGGTTTTAATCTCAGCAACTGGGGGGCAGAGACAGGTGGCTCTCTTGAGTTCAAGATCAGCCTGGTCTCCAGAACAGCCAGGGCTACACAAAGAAACCCTGTCTTGAAAAACAAAAACAATTTGCCTATACAAATAAACACACTCAGGAGCGAGAGGCTCCTGCAAGTCTCTATCTCCCTAAGGAAAATGACTGACTTCATTTCTTGAGTTTATGCTATGTGCTATTTTCTGAAGCTATGCTCTGAAATTGGTAAATATGCTAGCTAGGCTTGCTTAAAGAGACTTGTAAAACTCCATGACTTTGTTTTTTTTTAATTCCACATTTAAATTTTGTACCTTCATTTGAAATTTGTCATCCTTTCATTGCAAGTGTATGGTGCCTTCCACCTTTCCCTTGTGCTTTGGTTTCTGGGCCTTCTCTTCACGCCCCGTATGTACAGATCAGCGGGAGATGGGACCTGCAGTTGTATTTAGAGGTTAGTGCTTCACTGTGCATTTTAAGTGGAAAAGATTATTTTTTTTTGTTCTAGTTTTGTTAACAAAGATCTGAAATTCACCCCGAACCAGCAAATTATACCCTGCATTTGTCACCAGCAAGAAGGATTTGATACATTTCTAGCTCCAAATTTGAAACTTGAGCTCACTTCCTCATTGCCGACACCGAGCTAGGCTGATCTTTTTCTTCCTTCTCTATGTTGGGCCACTGATTTGGTAGCAGGAGCTTCTTCTCTTCTCTCCCTTCCTTTCTTCCTTTTCATTATTTATTCACTGATGACTGTGGCACTGATGCTGAAGAGAAACAGCTAGCCTTGTGTGTTCTAGACAAGTACTGAACATACTGGCCTACAACAGCAACCCAGTTATTTTAAAATTTAAAATATCATCATCATCATCATCATCATCATCATCATCATCATCATCATCATTATTATTATTATTATTATTATTATTTACGTGTATTTATCTAGGGCATAGATGACTATGCCCAGACACTCATGCCATGCTGGAGCCAGAGAATAACTTATCCATTCAGTTCTCTTCTACCTTGTGGCTTTCAGGGGGTCAAACTCAGCTCAACTGGTTTGGTGGCAAAAACCATTGCCTGCTGAGCCATCTTTCATGCCCTGAGATTAAGAGCTTAACAATTTAAGACATATGTTAGTTACCTGTGCAGTGTCTTACATAGCCTCCCTCCTCAGCATTATTGTTTTGTGCCTCGGTCTGCCCTTTGTCTTGTTATAAGGCTCCTCCTTCTGTTTACTGACACAATCTTTTTTATCTACTTATCTAGAGTTTTGGGCCCTTCGCTGACAGCTACTTGGAATCCTGTGTGTCTCTTTGCAGCCTTTGGGTTCTAAATAACTCATGGCCGGCTTCCATTACCTGTAGCCTGGTACATTTAAGAGCAGCAGACCTGTCTTCAAGTCCAATGCACTTCTAGTTTCTCCCATTGCATGACAGACAAGTCAGACAGTTGTATATGGCAAGGTTGAAGATAAAAAAAAAAAAAAAAAAAAACCACACGTCTTCTTAGGTAATTTCAGCACAAGGTTTCTGGAGGCAATTCAGCGGAGGTCTGTTCTAGGATGAACAACCTATAGACAGTATGAATGATGGAATAATGAAGTGGATACATGAATATGGCAGCTAGAAACAGTGTGGCAGGATGCCAATGACAAGACCGAAGAAATAACTCAGGTTTATTTGGGTCATCATTGTTGGGGGACATCATGGCAATCCTCTAGTTAAACCTTACTCTAATTAAGTGACCCATGATGTCCTCACAGGAGCTCTAGCTTGATAGATTGATGGTAAAGGAAATTTTAGAAATCTTAGGGTAAATCTGTGTAAATCTCTCTTAAGCCATTTTAAGGTTTCAGTGAGATCTGGTGATTCGTTTGTTCTGAGTATAACAAAAGTTCTAGGAACAACCTTTACTGAATGATAAATAAAACCATAATAGGTGCCGGAAGGTATTCAAGCAGACCCAGGAGCAAACTACTACCTAAGTATAAAGATGAATAATATGAGGTATTGTCCCTCTACCCAGTGCCTCGACTATTTTTATAACACAGCCTCACTAGATGGGCAGCTCACTTCTGAGTGGGCAGCTTCTCTATAGTGATTCAGTTCTTTGACATTAACTACCTAATGATCTTTTCTCAAGGTAATGTACTTTCATTGAAAATGACCCTTGTATCTAGGTCACAGTAGTGCACTCCTTTTATCTCAGCACCCAGGAGGCAGAGGCAGGTGGAACTCTGTAAGTTTAAGGCCAGCCAGGTCTATAGAATGAGTTTCAGGACAGCCAAGGCTACAGAGGAAGCCCTGTCTTGAAAAATCAAAATCAAAAACAAAAACAAAAAACAAACAAACAAAATGACAAAAGAAATGGTCTTTTTAGATGCTCATAATGTATAAAAGAGAAACTAGGTTTAATCAAATAGATGGTTTAAGTCAAGGAATAATAAGTGTTAGAAAAATCATGCAGACTTTCCCATCTGGAAACTAAATATGATATTATGTAGGCTTGAAGGAATTCTATCTGATGTTTTAACTAGGGTTTCTCTTTTTTTAAATTTTATTTTTCTTGAATATTTTATGTATTTACATTTCCTCCTTCTCCCATATCCTCTCTCTCCTCCCCCTGTTTCTATGAGGATGCTCCCACTCCCACCCACCCACTCCAACTTCAACTCCCCGGCATTCTCCTACATTGGGAAAACGAGCCTTCACAGGACCAAGGGCTTTTCCTCCTATTGATGCTGGACAGTGCCATCCTCTGCTACAAATGTGGCTGGAGTCATGGGTCCCTCCATGTGTGCTCATTGGTTGGTAGTTTAGTCCCTAGGAGCTCTGGTGGGGTCTGGTTGGTTGATACCGTTGTTCTTCCTCAGGTGTTGCAAACTCCTTCAGCTCCTTCAGTCTTTTCTCTAACACATCTTAGTTAGGGTTTCTATTGCTGCAATGAAACACCATAACCTAAAAGCAACTTGGATAGTAAAGGCTTTACTTGGCTTATACTTCCAGATTATATACAGTCCATTGCTGGAGGAAGTCAAGACCAGAACTCAAGCAGGGCAGAAACCTGGAAGCAGGAGTTGATGCAGAGGCCATGGAAAGAAGATGATTACTGGCTTGCTTTTCATAGATTTCTCAGCCTGCTTTCTTATAGAACCCAGAACCTCCCAAAAAGAAACGGCACCACCCCCAATGGGCTTGGCCCTCCCCCATTGATCACTAATTGAGAAAATGCCCTACAGCTGGATCTCATGGAGATAGCCCCTCAACTGAAGCACCTTTCCTTCTGATGACTCTACCTTGTAACAAATTGACACACAAAACCAGCCAGTATATACGTATTATAAGAGAATATATACAGTGGAGTCTAGGGATTAGACTCATATTAGTCAAGGTTCTCTGGAGGATATAACTCATAGAATGAATATATTTTTAAAGAGGATTTATCTGATTGACTTACACAATATGATCTAGGTAAACCAATGGCTGTCACACGCTACAGAAGCTGAGAATCTGGTACTAGCTAATTGCTTAATCCATGGACCTGGATGTCTCAGCAGTCCCAATCTGGTGCTAACGGTCTAAAGAATTTCTGCAGAGCCATTGGTCTTCAGTCTATGCTGTAATCCTGAAGAGGTGGACTCTAAGGTCAATGAAGCTGTACTGTGACAACAGGACATTGCCAGCAGAAGTGAGAACAAGCAGCCAAAAGCATAGTTTCTTCTTGCATATCCTTGTATTAAGATAGCTATCAGCAGGTTTTGCCTACATTTTGGGTGGGTCTTTCTCTGCTTGGTTTTCCTTGATTATAGATCTGGCTAATCCAATCAAGATTAGTCACCACATTTACTAACACGATTTTCCTCCTTATCTTAGTAGCAAGTCTTTCCTTTTATTTTTTTCAGGTTTTCAATTTTCATTATAGAGAGAAAAGATCAAAGCACATTTTAGGGAAAGTTGATGATAATGATTTCTAGTTTCAGCCTCCCTTTTCGGTAAATTAAATGTGATTTCGGTAAACCACTTTTAGTATCGGAAAAGCATTTTTTTAACCCTACTTCTTTAACTATTGTATAAAATAAATAGTGAAATCCATCAGGGAGTGGGAAGATTAGAAGCTCATAAGTGAGAATCAATATTTCACTGGATAATGGCTGAAACCATCCCAAGTGTCAAACTAAAGAAGAGATTAAAGCCATTGTAATGACCTAGAAGAAAAAAATTAAGACAGAAGTGTGGACCAAGGGAAATGACTAAACACATTCAGCCTCCTAAAGCAGGCATGAATTCATCCAGACAGTTGTTTTACTGCCTCTTGCAGTAATCGTATAAACACAACCCCAGAGGGGCCGGCATGACATATGGTCAAAGGCTCTCTATGCAATACATCTGTTTCCCTAGTATGCTCTAAGTTACACTTAGAAATTTTTGTGCACTGGGCAGATGTACTTTTGGGAAGCAAATGGGAACAGTAGAGCTCCCAGCCAGACTTGAGTCCAAGTTTGTCTACTAACTCCCAGCAATTTTGGACAAAGGCTAAACCTCTCTCCTCACCATGTAATTCAGGAAGTTTCTGGTCTTTGACTCCTTTAAGAGTCTGTACGGAGGATGAGTGCTCATGACGAGTGAGAGGGATGAGGTCAGTTCCTCTAACAGTGGCTTACACTGACAGAGCAACCCATTGCAGAGAAAGCCGAAATGCATGAGAAGGCATAGGGAAAAGAGAAGGCGTGTAAACCCCACAGGATCATCTTTCTTTAGGCTTTGCACGCCCCGAGCTCCTGCATGTGATTAGTCCTCTGTCCTGCACGGTGCTGCTGCCGATGCCCATGTGAAATCACTGTCTCTGCTGTGGTAACTTTGCAGGTTTGGGGACCAGGTATGCACCCAAGTCCTTTCTTCCCTTCCTTTTAACGTGCACTCCTAACAAGAAGGAGGAAGAAAAGGAGAGCAAAAAAAAAAAAATAGCAGATACCAAATAAAAAATGCTATTGTCCCTCAAGAAAAGGACAGAACTGATTTCCAGGAGGAGATAAAGGTTTTGAAGTAATAGTAAAAAATGGTTGTTGGGGTCCGTGGTGTGATGATATATCTCTGTATATTCAGTTGTTAATTCTGTACTGGCAGAGAGCTATGGCCCATCACTGGATTTTCTTTTTTGTAAACTCACCTTCCTCACTGATTGGCTTAATAAAGACCCGAGAGCCAAGAGCTGAGTACAAAGGAAGGCAGACTCCAGCCAAAGAAAGGATCTAGGGGAAGACTTGAGAGGCAAAGGATTTGCCAGCAGACACAGAGGTGAGCAGATGTGAGTGAGGCAGAGCGGTTAAAAATAAAAAGCCGCGTAGTGGGTCATGGGCGGAATAGTCAGGTTAATTTAGATGGAGCTAGCTAAGAGTCTGGCCAACTGGAAGCCTAAGCTGTAATAAATGAGTAAGTCTCCGTGTCGTTTATATAGTTGGCAGGCTCAAGAAAGCCCCACTATAAGCTGCGATTTCAGCTCTGGAGATGCTGAGGCAGGAGGAGTACTATGATCAATGTCATCTTGAGTTACATAAAAGACCTGTCTCAGAAAAAAAAAAAAACAACAACAAATAAACATATCCCTAAACTATTAAAGTATAAAGAAAAGTAGTAAAGAGATGATATCCATGAATATCTTGATTATTTTGCTTTGCTATCTAAACTGCTGTCTCCCTATCATAAGATTGAAAGGCTCATAGCAAAATTTGTATTTCAAAGAGGAAGCAACTGTTAGAGAAAACATAGTGGGGGGTGGAGTGGGGGGTGGGGGAGGACTGGAGTGGGGGGGCGTGGTTTGGGAAGTGTCTATGAAGTTATCCAATGGGCTAGGCAGACAGATACCGTATCAGTGCATCAGTTTCCCAAGACTGTGGATGATATGGATAGGCAACGTGGAGCAAGAACGACTTAAACTACAGACACAGTGAAAGACATGTGAAAGACCATGGCAGAAGCAAGAGGATTATGCAAATGTAAACATCAGTTTTGAAATGTTTACTGGAGCCAAGTGCAGTGGTGCACTTGTAGATTTGTAGTCCTAGCCCTTAGAAGGCAGTGAGAGGAAGGCTACCCATGAGCTGCAGGCCAACTTGATCTATACAGTGAGTTCCAAGCTCACATGTAACAAGATCCTCCTGTCTCTGAAATCAAACAATTAAAATAAATCAAAACCATAAAGAATAAAATATGCTTGGGGTCAGTGGTGGTTTGCCCAGCAAACATTTTTATGTCATAGAACTATCACACACACACACACACACACACACACACGTAGCCAAAAATGTATGATGAGTGTTTGGGAAGTTGGGATACAGCTGGAGGAGGAAAACGGTAAAATGAATTATAGTGTTAGAAAAATGCTCCAGAAATCTAAACACATGAGCTTCTGGTTTCTCACAGAGAAAAGGTGTTTGTAATCCTGAGTCCATTATGCGCTACTGGCTCTAAATCACTAGCCGTAACAAAAGTGCCAGAAGCAGGTCACATGAGTTTCAAACTAGTAAACTAAAAAAGTAGGATTAACTTTGGGCAGTGGTGGTGCCCCTAACCCCAGCAGTAGGGAGGCAAAGGCAGGCAGATCTCAGAGTTTGAAGCCGGCCTTGGCTAGTACAGGTGGAGTTCCAGGACAGCCAGAGCTACACAGAGATACCTGTCTGGTAAAACCAAACCAAACCAAACAGAACAAACAAAAGGGGGTGGGGAGGAATTAACTACTTCTCATAAAGTGTTAAAATTTAAAACAGAAACAACATAGCAACTCATATGAGTCTGCACAATGCAGAGAGCTTAGGCTCCAGAAATTAAGCAAAAAAAAAAAAAAAAAAGCAAAAAAGGGAGTGGGTGGGGATTCTGGTGAGAGAGGTGCTGTGAGGACTCTGTGCTCTAAGTGAGCCAATGTGCAGAAGGGAGCCATGTACCGAGCCATAGTATTGCTCTTCTTTGGGTGCAGAGTTTGCCTAAGCCGGAAGAAAAACAGAAAAATGCAAATACACACATGGAAAAATGAATAGCGAAAAGCTATCAAAGATACAGGGCTAACAGATGTGGTGAAGTGGATGGTAAGGCTTGGACCAGAGTGTACGAGCGAACACTAACAGTGGGACTTAAAACCAGTGGGGAAAGCAGAAAGGGAAATTAAAGGGAATGGGCGTGTGTGTGTGGGGGGGTTATTATCATGATGATAATAATTGGGTAATCATTATTACCCAATGTTTCCAGTGTGCTGGAATATTCAGTCAGTCCTTATGGATATGATTTCTCTGGAAAGCAGAACAGTGAGAATTCCTAAGGGCTTGACAATTAGGAGAAATCCAAGGAGCTATCTGGGAAGTGCTTCTCTGCACAGCAGAGTTCTAAGACAGGCACCTGGAGACAGGAACTGGAATGTGCTGATGGAAAGTCTGGCATTTCTGTCTTCACTTTTTGTCTTTCTTTTTCTTTGGGTTCACCCGATTAATTCTGCACACAGGACTCAAGGGAAGGCTAAGCTATCCCAACCCTGATCAAGGCTGAAACACAGAAGGTAAGTCCTTGTCCTGTACACCGGAATAATTTGGAGGTCAGGAATCCACGTAAACCCCTGCAAGTTGGACATCTTTGACCCCCTGCTCAGATGAGGGCAATTATCCAAGAAGGTGAGGCTGCATCCTTGAGACCCAAGCATCTTTCAGAAAGCCCCTGGTTGCCATCACTCAAATGGTGGCAGCTATGAAGACTTCTTCAGTTTACCATGCAAACACAGGGCTATGACAATGAGCAGGGCTGCTTAATTGTTATTTCTTGCCCTGTGCCTCATTTCTTTCTCTATTTAAGCCTAAAGTCCAAGTCATTAGCCCAAAGTTGGCCTTTGGATCAGTAGACACCCTTGTCTGGTGTTCCTCCAGAGTGGCCATTTTTAATGCATGTCTTTCCCCCACTTTTCAGTGTTACTCATCTCTTTAATTGGTGTACTGGGTCACGTGGCCAGCCCCAGCTTGTTGGGGCTGCTGGAACCTGGGATTTCCCTGTTAACTGGTAGTTACAGTAATCTGAAGGAGATTTTAAAATGAGCATGGTAGCCCATGACTTAGTTCAATGTTCGGGAGTCTGAGTCAGGAGGACTTCTGTAAATTGGAAGTGATCTTGGGTTACAGAGTGAAACCCTGTCTCAAAAAGAGACAGGGCCCGGGGAGATGTCTCAGTGGTTAAGAGCATTGACTCCTCTTCCAGAGGACCTGAGTTCAATTCTCAGAACCCACGGGGCGGCTCACAACTGTCTGTGACTCCAGTTCTAGGGAATCCGACACCCTTGCACAGATGAGCACAAGCAAAACATCCGTGCACATAAAATAAAATTAAATAAAAATTTAAAAGAGAGGAGAGATACAGACAGACAGACATTTTAGTTGACTCTGAGTAAAAGGCAACCACAGTGTTGATGGCAGAAGCTTCTATGCCTGTACTTAATATGCTAAGAGTATGAATTGTAAAATAGAGAAGCACGGAGGAAAAAGCAATAGGCAAGTCAGAATCGGCGGTGAACAAGAGCTCCATGGGTAAGACTACGACATTGCATTTTCTCAACCGTGATGTCAGTGCAACTTCAACATTGCCTTGTGATGTAACAGGGCACTTTCCCCAACAATGTCAGAATTCATTTCACAAAGCTTGAAAGCTGGTCGTAGTAGCATCTGCAGGATGAAACAGTGCTGTTAGAAATAGAAAACATTTAATATTTAAAACCTTTCCTCTGGCATAACTGGCGTATATTCATTCTAATCAAACATCAGAAAACTCTGAGAAGATAAGTCACCCGTGAACTTATCACTCTTGCTGTGGAGTTTTTCACTCAGAGCTTACCACAATTCACTTTTCTGCTTACTAGGAGTTCAGTTATCAACTGCAGGCTGGGGAGCTCCTGGTCAGAAGGCTCTGTTGTGTTTCTCTCTGTGTCTGTCTCTAGCTCTCTCATTCTCTCTCTCCCTCTTTTTTCCTCCTGTCCTCTCCCTCTCCTTCTGTCTCTTTTTCTCTCTCCTAACCCTCTCTTCTCCCTCTCCCCTCTTCCTCTCCCCTTTTCTCTCTCTCCCTCTTCTCTTCCCTCTCCCTTCCCATATTTATTTCTAACTCTCTCTCAGATTTTATTTTAATTTTTAAATATTTTACATATACCGCATGGCAAGTATATGAACAAGACTGCTAACATTTTTTTTAAATGTGTTTGTTTCTTGACAGAGTCTCCTGTAGCCCAAGTTGGCCTCAAACTCCCTACACAGCCAAGGATGACTTCCTGTTCCCCCACCTCTGCTCCGCAAGGGTTGCAATTAGAGTTCAGAGTCTTTACAGTTGCTTACTGGAGAAACTTACTTTAACGCTGCAAATTTCGAACAAAACCACTAGCCAAAGAGAATGAAGTTCTAACTCATGTTTTGGAAAATTAGATTGGCTTGTAAACAGGAACTTGAAAACCCTTCATGATAAAGAGAGCACCACTTTAATAAGGTTGCTCTTGAGGGATGTGAGAAGGCAATAAGGGCCTAGAGAACAGTCAGGGCTGAGGGATGTTTTTACAGAAGATTAAGAGAGACAGCCAGATGTGCTTACGCACACTTATAATCTCGGCATTGAGGGGGTAGAGGCAAAAGGACCAGAAGATCAAGGTTAGCCTTGGTTACAAATAGAGTATCATGCCTTCCTGGGTTACATGAGACCCTGCCTCAAAAACCAATCAAAACAACTAAACAAATCACCACCATCACCAAAACAAAACAAAACAACAATATGGGGAGGAGCAGATATTAACCAGAGGATTTGTGCCATTGCGTGGTAAACTGATTGTTCTCCTTTCTATGGCTGCTCCAAGACCTTGCAAATAAAGAGTTTTTCATCTCTGCCCTTCCAGACTAACAGCAAGGCAAGGCAAGGGCTTTCTACTTCAGACTTTTAAAGCATGCTTTATATTAGTAGAACCATATCAAGTACTGCTCTATAAGACAGCAGTACTCATTGACCTGTTTGACAATTTAATAACACTGTGAATGTATATTGTTATCCAGAATGACATAAAGACATGTTAATAATGAGGCTGTCTTGATCAGGGTTACTATTACTATGATGAAACACCACAACCAAAAGCAACTTGGGAAAGAGAGGGGTTATTTGGATTACACTTCCACATTTCTGTTCACGATTAAAGAAAGTCAGGACAGGAACTGAAACAGGGCAGGAACCTGGAGGCAGGCCATGGAGGGCTGCGGCTAACTGCCTTGATCAGCATAGTTTGCTCAGCCTGCTTTCTTATAAGAACCCAGGACCACCAGCCCAGGGATGGTAGAAAATTAAGAAAATGTCTATAGCCAGATCTTATGGAGTCATTTTCCCAATCACAGTTCCCTCCTTTCAGGCAACTGTAGCTTGTGTCAAGTTGACATGATACTAGCCGGCATGTAGTCCAACTCAGTGTAAGAGTGCTCTAGAGTTTAGAACCTCACTCTAAAGAACAGACAGTGGGAACATTGAAGATGAACATTAAGGTCGATGAACTCTGGGAATGGCATTAGCCTGGGTTGGAACAAGAAAACAGGAAGAAATGAAGGAAAACTAAGCTTCTCACATCCTATGGTTTTTGATGATGCTTGTTTGTTTGTTTTGTTTGTTGTTACCTTCCCTGTAAAGCTCACCTTCAGGACAGACCGACACTGCAGACATCAGTTTTACAATGCCCCTTTGAAGATTAAATACATTTACCTTCCCTCACTCTTTGGAACACTTAGGAATGGAATGTTCCTAGTACCAGGCCCAGAAGAAGCAAAATTCTCCAATGCTGTGTCAATCTCATTCCTCTAGCCCTCCAGCGTTGATCTCTTCCTCTCTCCTCTGATGTCTCCTCTTGGCATCCTGCTGCCTGTTCCAAGCTACATTTCCATCCCTTTACCTCTCATGGGGCTGTGGGGAGGGGAGGGGTTTCCAAAATAAATACAAAGGAACCTGGGAGTGATTTTGTTGCTTAGGAAAGGTTAGGCAAGACTGCGATGAGCCCCTTTAAGGAGCTGCTGAGGTTGGAGATGGAACAATGCAGAATCGGCAGATACAAGTGTTTACATAACTACTGAAGTCGATGTGAAATTCTTAGGTAAGGGGAAAAGCTTTTGCCCAAGAGGAGAGTATATATAGAGTAAACTAAACTATCTGGGAAAACAAAGGAACAGGAAGTCAAACGGAACTTTAGTGGACTCGAAAAGAAAGGTTGAGGGGGTAGGGGTTGGGTAGATGAAAAGGAGATTCTGTCCCTGCAACTTTGTCATTTAGAAAGCATAGCCGTGGGCTGGAGAGATGGCTCAGGCGTTAAAGGCTAAGGATCATAATCAAAGAGACTAGAAATGACAGTTATGTCCCCCACGTGGGAATCAAATGATCCTGAACTGTGAGCGACCACAGGGAAAGCGGAACGAGAAGGCAGCAAAGGGCAGTGACAATTTAAGAATCTTTATGCCATTTTTGCTGTTTTGTATTGTGGAAGCTGTGCTGATTTGGTGCTGAGGGAAGAGAAACATGAAAGCCGAGTTAAATCAGTGTAAAGGCACACGGTCACTTGGGCTGTCTTTAAGTATTTCACATTTGTCGTTTCCATTAGTATCGAAGAGGAAACCGATATTTCTTATTATGAAGAAAACATTTTGAACCTTTATTTTCTATTAGTGGGAGAGGAAGGGAGAAATAAGATACAGAGAAATGTTCTATGAATGGCCAAAAACCACTAGAGTAAGGACCTAATGCAATGGGACAAAGGAAACTGGCCTTTCACATTTTGAATAAATGCAATCAGAAAATGGTGTTCGAGAAATAACTGTGCCGAAAGCTGAGTTGCAATTTGTGTGTGCATAGAAACTCTTTAGGTCTAAGAACAAGTAAATTTGAAAAATTCTTGCCAAACGTTCCAATCCGCAAGGGGTTCTCCTTCAATCTTAGAGCAACACAGTTAAACTCAATAAGGTATGATGAGGTGTGCTGAGGTTTATGAAGGGAAATTAATTTCAAATGATTCAAATTATCATACCATGAAAGCAGTCAGGGGGAAAAAAATAAAGCAGCTAACCTTTGCGGTACGAAAGGTAAATGGGAAAGATTTAAAGATATTCACAGGTTAAAACCAAACCTTTTGATATTTTTAAAGTGATCATCGAGACTTAGGTACGAAGCCCAGTAAGCAGGAACACCTATAATTCCAGCATCCAGGAGGCAGAGGGAGGGGGGCTAAGAGTTCAAGTTTGGTACAGGCTGCACGGTGAGATTCTGCATCGAGAAAAAATGAAAATGAAAACTAAAAACATAGACAAATGGCAGGAACAAAGACTTAGACACGAGATGGGGATCTGAGTCACATTTCGTTTGTGAAAATGGACAACTCATGTCATTCAGATTACGTTTTCCTTAAGGAGTAATATTTCTCATGTATTTGTTATAACCATTCATCAAAAATATTATTAAAATAAAATAATATAACTTAATTTCATTAGAATTGAGGGAAGACTGAAGAGTAACCATTAGGAGAATCAAATTGAACACAGTTCTTCCTGATGGCTTCAAAATTGTTTTCCTTCACTGATTTTAACTTGGTGTTTTCAGGGGATTCCTTGGGTATTCATCAAAGGCATCAAAACCTTCCTGATGTTCTAACTTTAGTTCAGGTGTAACTTTAGTTCTACTGTGGTGATAAAGCATCCTGACTAATCAAAAGCAACTTAGGGGAGGGAAGGATTTATTTATTTACAGCCCAGGTCACAATCTATCATCCAGGGACATCAAAGGCAGAAGCTTGGAGACAGATCTGCTTGATATTTCACACAGGACCCCTCCATCCAGAGAACGAACATCTCCGCTAAGTAAGTTAGTCAGGATCATGGAGGACTCTTATAGGCTTAGATTTTTCAAACCCTACTTTAGTAAGGATTTTTGTGTTTTTTTATTGGGTTATTTTTTTATTTATTTACATTTAAAGTGTTATCCCCTTTCCTGGTTTCCTGTCCATAACCCTCATCTCCTCCCCCTCCCCCTTCTTCTATGAGGTGTTCCCACACCCATCTACCCACTCCTTGCTGCTGCCCTGACATTCCCCTATACTGGGGAGAGGGGGCAGCCGTGGCAGGACCAAGGGCTTCTCCTCTCATTGGTGCCCAACAAGGCCATCCTCTGCTACATATGCATCTGGAGCCACGGGTCTGTCCATGTGTACTCTTCGGATGGTGGTTTAGTCCCTGGGAGCTCTGGTTGGTTGGTATTGTTGTTCTTATGGGGCTGCAATCCCCTTCAGCTCCTTCAATTCTTTCTGCAACTCCTCCGATGGGGACCCTGTTCTCAGTTCAATGGCTGGCTGCAAGCGACCTCCTCTGTATTTGTCAGGCTCTGGCAGAGCCTCTCAGGAGACAGCTATATCAGGCTTCTGTCAGCATGCTCTTCTTGGCAACAGCAATACTGTCTGGGTTTGGTGTCTGTATGTATATTGGACAGAACCCCAGGTGGGGCAGGCTCTGGATGACCATTCCTTCAGTCTCTGCTCCAAACTTTGTCTGCATATCTCCTCCTATGAATATTTTTGTTCCCCCTTTTAAGAAGGACTAAAGCATCTGCATTTTTGTCATCCTTCTTCTTGAGCTTCATGTGGTCTGTGGATTGTATCTTTGGTAATTCAAGCTTTTGGGCTAATATCCGTTTATCAGTGAGTGCATACCATGTGTGTTTTTTGTGACTGGGTTACTTCACTCAGGATGCTATTTTCTCATACCATCCATTTGCCTATGAATTTCATGAAGTCATTGTTTTTGATAGCTGAGTAGTACTCCATTGTGTAGATGTACCACATTTTCTGTACCCATTCCTCTGTAGAGGAACATCTGGGTTTTTTCCTGCTTCTGGCTATTATAAATAAGGCTGCTATGAACATAGTGGAGCATGTGTCCTTGTTATATGTTGGAGCATCTTTTGGGTATATGCCCAAGAGTGGTACAGCTGGCTATTCAGGTAGTTCAAGGTCCAATTTTCTGAAGAACCTCCAGACTGACTTCCAGAGTACTTGTACCAACTTGCAATCCCAGCAACAATGGAGGAGTCTTCCTGTTTGTCTACATCCTCCACAGCATCTGCTGTCACCTGAGTTTTTGATTTTAGCCATTCTGACTGGTGTGAGGTGGAATCTCAGGGTTGTTTTGATTTGTATTTCCCTGATGACTAAGGGTGTTGAATGTTTCTTTAGGTGCTTCTTAGCTATTGAATATTCTTCAGTTGAGAATTTTTTTGTTTAGCTCTGTACCCCATTTTTAATAGGGTTATTTGACTCCCTGGAGTCTAACTTCTTGAATTCTTTGTATATATTGGATATTAGACCTCTATTGGATGTAGGATTGGTAAAGATCTTTTCCCAATCTGTTGGTTGTATTTTTGTCCTAATGACAGTGTCCTTTGCCTTACAGAAGCTTTGCAGTTTTTTGAGGTCCCATTTGTCGGTTCTTGATCTTAGAGTGTAAGACATTGGTGTTCTGTTCAGGAAATTTTCCCCAGTGCCCATGTGTTCCAGGCTCTTCCCCACTTTTTCTTCTATTAGTTTAAGTATATCTGGTTTGATGTGATCCACTTGGACTTGAGCTTTGTACAGGGTGATAAGAATGGTTCAATTTGCTTTCTTCTACATGCTGACCTCCAGTTGAACCAGCACCCTTTGTTGAAAAATGTATCTTTTTTCCCATTGGATGGTTTTAGTTTCTTTGTCAAACATCAAGTGACCTTAGATATGTGGGTTCATTTCTGGGTCTTCAATTCTATTTCATGGATCTACCTGCCTCTCTCTGTACCAATAATGTTCAGTTTTTATCATTATTTCTCTGTAATATAGCTTGAGTTTAGGGATGGTGATTCCCCCAGAAGTTCTTTTATTGTTGAGTATAGTTTATTGTTATTCCAAATGAATTTACAAATTGCTCTTTCTAACTCTGAAGAATTGAATTGGGATTTTGATAGGGATTGCATTGAATCTGTAGATTGCTTTTGGCAAAATGGTCATTTTTACTGTATTAGTCCTGCCAATCCAAGAGCATGGGAGATCTTTCCATCTTCTGAGATCTTCAGTTTCTTTCTTCAGAGACTTGAAGTTCTTGTCATACAGATCTTTCACTTGCTTGGTTAGAGTCACACCGAGGTATTTTATATTATTTGTCATTTCTTTCTCAGCCTGTTTATCATTTGAGGAGAGGAAAGCTACTGATTTGTTTGAGTTAATTTTATATCCAGCTACTTTGTTGACGTTGTTTATCAGGTTTAGGAGTTCTCTGGTGGAATTTTTGTGGTCACTTAAGTATACTATTATATTATCTGCAAGCAATATTTTTTCCTTTCTAATTTGTATCCCTTTGACCTCCTTTTCTTGTCTAATTGCTCTGGTTAAGACTTCAAATACTATATTGAATAGGTAGAGACAGAGTGGGAAGCCTTGCCTAATTCCTGATTTTAGTGGGATTGCTTCAAGTTTCCCTCCATTTAGTTTAATGTTTGCCACTGGTTTGCTCTACATGGCTTTCACTATGCTTAGGTATGGGCCTTGAATTCCTGATCTTTCCAAGACTTTTAACATGAAGGAGTAATGTCAAATGTTTTCTCAGCATCTAATCAGATTATCATGTGGTTAGTAAGAATTCTTAAAGGCTTTATTTTCAAGGAGCTTCTACCCCACTACTCATCAGAGGTAGTAGAAAGGGAAGGTTAATATGGAAAAGGGGAACATTGACCTGTTTACAAATATTTCTTTGGGGACAATCCAAACTTTGTCAGGATTTCAGAAGTTCAGTTCATTGGAATCAGCACTGGTAGCCCAATCCACTCACAAACACCATTCATCCAGAAGCAGCAGTAGTTTAATCCAGAAGAAACCACAAGACTCTGCCAATGGGCCCAAGTCCTCCAGTTTATCACAAGAAGTTCTCTGCTGCATTTCTCTTTATGAAGTCATGACAAATGATGATCATCAAAGAAGCCAAGGTGAGCCATTGCACAGCATCATCAGGGAAGACAGTGTCAGCAAAGCCAAAAAGAAGACCAGCGAAAGAGTGGCAAGCAAAGCAATGCCACAACATCATCTACTGTCTGTTGGGTTATCCTTACACCCTTTCCAAACATCACATGTCCTTTCCAGTCCAGGAAAACATCACATGTCCCTTTTCCAGGCTTCCAGAAAAATACCACATGTCTGTTCTCAGTAACCCATCCTGTCATAAGACAATTTTCAGAACCATACCATATAATACAAAGAAACCAGAAATTTGAACTTCAGATTCTTCTTGCTGGCTAGGAGATAAACTCATGCTCAATTATATTTACTTTATATTTTTGGATCATCTGACTAGGAAGTAAGGCTGCCCAACGTTGACTGTGCCCTTCTGTATCCATTAAAATCAAGACAATCCTCTATAGACATAGACCCACAGACCATTCTGATGTGGAGAATACATCAGAACCTCAGCTGGGACTCATTTCCCAGATAATTCTAGGTTATGGTAAATTAACAGGCATTAGGTAACTCTACTACTGAGTTATATCCCTGACCCTGAAATGGATAATTTCTGTTATGAAATTGTAATGTTTAGATTCAGCTGAAAACCTCTTCTCTGAAAAAAAGCATTTTTGAGAATAAAGACTTTGTGTGCATTGCATATGGGAAGTGAGCAGTACAGAATCTCTGGGGAAGTCTGAGGCCTCTTTCTGCAGAGTAGATGAACAGCCCTTGTGGTGTCAGCTCCCAGGGTGGCTGGAACAGAGGAGCTGAAATTTCCCTGGAGAAGGTAATAAAGGGCAAAGACTAAATTGTTATTTTGCCTTAGGAAGTGACAAAGATGCTTTTTGGAGTTTAGAATCTTAAACATGTTAAAAGCAGCCATTCTGCCCTAAACAGCCCTGACTGCAAAGGGAGAATTTGCAGTAGCAAGACCCACACATTGTACACAAGGCAAAAATATATACATACATACATACATACATACATACATACATACATACATACATACATAGAAATAAATAAATAAAATCAGGACACTTTCTTTTTACTCGTCCTGAATTTCCAGGATCATCATAAGTTCCCAGTGTGCTTGCATCTTAATCAATTTGCCCTTGTTTCCATCATGTATGCCAGTAAATACATGGTAGTAAAAAAATTTGTCCCTCTTTCCATTTTATACACTCTATTTGATTAGAAATATAATTAATAGGAGACCAGGGGTCAAACTTATCACTCATACATACCCATTATGAAATATTTTGTCTGGGTAATATTAAAGATTTACAATTTTGTAGGTGTCCAGCTTCATGTCTTATTAAGCAAAATCCTTCAAGGTTCTGAATGGCACTCAGTCCTTCATCCTTTTGACTCATGAGGAAACCAAACCTCAAGATGGTTAGTGATGAGGGCAGAAGGAAGAGAAATGTCCAGGGAGCAAGTATCCTAGCTCCTGGCCTCGTGTTCAGACCCCCAGAGGGTTCCATGATGTCATTCTTTGCCTCTTATATACCCATCATGCTCTTCGGATGCCTCTTACATCACAGCATCCTGGGAGGGTCACCTGTAGCCTGTGTTAAATGTGAAGTCAAAAAGTTTCCTTTTTGATGGAGACCTGGCAACTGCAGGAGCTGGGTTAGTCCCAGAGTGAGGAGCTGCAGTCAAGACATGTTTAATATGTTTGAGCTCTCTGTTGCCCACAGCCTTTGGTGCAGACCAGGGGAAACAAGATATTGAACTGTCATCAACTAAAGGGCTCATTTTGAGCGAGTGCTCCCCACAAGTGCATTAGGAGACCCAGCTGCAGTGAGGATTACGGATAGAACCTCAGGTGCTAAGTCAAGGCTCCTGCTGAAGTGGGATCCTCTGATACTTGAGACTTGCACATTAGTCTCCAAGGCCCTCCAGCTTCCTAACCTTCACATCGTCCCATGGCTTCCTTTGTCTGAGCCAATGCCTTATGTGCTTCAAATTCATGTGTCTTTCTTTTCCCATAGAAAAAAGGAAAGGGATATTTTATTCTCTCTGAATCTTGAAGAGAGTGTAATTACTAAAGAAGCAGCTTTTGATATTGAAAAAAGTATCCCAACCCAGAGATTCTGACTTAATTGGTCCAACCATTGACGCTATTTAATGCTTTCTAGTGATTTTAGTTTGTATCCACAACTGAGAAGCATTACTCCAAGAAAACCATAGTGGAGATGTTGTCAAGTAGCTTCAAAGAGAAGATCACAGGCACCACAGGAGGACATACCTTTAAAACCCCAAAGAACAGACTTTTAGAAGACATTAATACCACATAAACTCCAATTTTGAAAAACTATGATACATATTGGTTATTAATATTTCCATGTGTTTTTAAATGGGTGGGCTCAACTTTTTCTGTTGCCTACAAAAAGGAGGCAACTTGCAAAATGTGCTTTGAAAAAAAAAACTAGAAAGATGGATCCAGTCAAAATTGACTAGAGGCATCAGGAATGGCTTAAAAAGCTGAAATGGGAAAGGTAGCTATTTGGGTTGTCGATACATGAACGAGACCAAAAATCAGAAGTGAGAAGGAGTTGAAGTGCTGCGTTCAGAATCACAGTTGTGTTCCCAACACTCAGGATGAAGGTCTTGCTTCAATCGCCCACCATATTTCTTTTTTTTTAATTAATTTGAGCATTTCTTATATACATTTCGAAAGGTTATTCCTTCCCGGTTCCAAGATCAAACATCCCTCCCTCCCCTTCTTTATGGGTGTTCCCCTCCCCATCCTCCCCCCCTTGTCGCCCTCCCCCCAACAATCTAGTTCACTGGGGGTTCAGTCTTAGCAGGACCCAGGGCTTCCCCTTCCACTGGTGCTCTTACTAGGATATTCATTGCTACCTATGAGGTCAGAGTCCAAGGTCAGTCCATGTATAGTCTTTAGGTAGTGGCTTAGTCCCTGGAATCTCTGGTTGCTTAGCATTGTTTTACATATGGGGTCTCGAGCCCCTTCAAGCTCTTCCAGTTCTTTCTCTGATTCCTTCAACGGGGGTCCTATCCTCAATTCAGTGGTTTGCTGCTGGCATACGCCTCTGTGTTTGCTGTATTCTGGCTATGTCTCTCAGGAGAGATCTACATCCGGCTCCTGTCGGCCTGCACTTCTTTGCTTCATCCATCTTGTCTATTGGGTGGCTCTATATGCATGGGCCACATGTGGGGCAGGCTCTGAATGGGTGTTTCTTCTGTGTCTGTTTTAATCTTTGCCTCTCTATTCCCTGCCAAGGATATTCTTGTTCCCCTTTTAAAGAAGGAGTGAAGCATTCACATTTTGATCATCCGTCTTGAGTTTCATTTGTTCTAGGCATCTAGGGAATTCAAGCATTTGGGCTAATAGCCACTTATCAATGAGTGCATACCATGTGTGTTTTTCTGTGATTGGGTTAGCTCACTCAGGATGATATTTTCCAGTTCCGACCATTTGCCTACGAATTTCATATAGTCATTGTTTTTGATAGCTGAGTAATATTCCATTGTGTAGATGTACCACATTTTATGTATCCATTCCTCTGTTGAAGGGCATCTGGGTTCTTTCCAGCTTCTGGCTATTATAAATAAGGCTGTGATGAACATAGTGGAGCATGTGTCTTTTTTATATGTTGGGGCATCTTTTGGGTATATGCCCAAGAGAGGTATAGCTGGATCCTCAGGCAGTTCAATGTCCAATTTTCTGAGGAACCTCCAGACTGATTTCCAGAATGGTTGTACCAGTCTGCAACCCCACCAACAATGGAGGAGTGTTCCCCTTTCTCCACATCCTCACCAGCATCTGCTGCCACCGGAGATTTTGATCTCAGCCATTCTCACTGGTGTGAGGTGAAATCTCAGGGTTGTTTTGATTTGCATTTTTATGACTAAAGATGTTGAACATTTCTTTAGGTGTTTCTCGGCCCACCATATTTCTTAACAGTATTTCAGGCTACAACTGTTGCAAGATCAAACCATTGCTACCTAGAGGACGGAACAGCATGATTCACTCAATTTTTTTCCTGGATAGCTTGCGGGTACTCATCTTGGGGGATTTAGGAGAAGCACTTGGGGTTCAGTCAATTGGGCTCCCTACTCTGCTCCAGACTTTATGGGTGTGGAGCAAAGCAAACCTTGAAACATTAAACTCGTGACTCCCTTGCTTGTGTGCCTCTCCCCACTGTCACGTTAGCAAGCAGGAGCTTGGGCACACCTGAGAAGAATTAGCTAGAACAGAGAGGTAAGGGGAGTCCAGCTAATTAAGCAGCACTTCATTTTCAATTTGGACTTTTCAGAATAACAGAAAGCTATCAGCAGAGCTATTTGGCCATCATTTATCTTCTATGGGGGACATTACAGGGCAAGTGGGGACAGAAAGGTATGGGCTCATAAGTGTTTCTAGTGTTGAGGAAGTCCTACAAGGGAGCGGGGCAGTTCCTGAAGCACTTTGGGAAGGTTAACACCTCCCTAGGGACATTGCTGCAACCCAGGAGACAGTGTCAGAGCACCCACACACTTGCTGATAGCCTTTCTGATGCTTTGACACACAGTCAGCGTGAGGCAAATTACCTGATGAGCGTGTTCCTTCAGCTCAAGTTTCTCCCTGTTTTCCTTTTCATGACTTCCACTGTTACTCTCATGCCTTCCTGAGATCAAAGCCAGGTTACCACAAATGCACCCGCAGTCTCCCAGGCTTTACTCATCTTGGATCTAAAAACGAACAGCACTCTGCCTTCTCATCAGCATGACTGAAAGCTTCTCATGACTTTACTCTCGCTTCTGAAATTAAGTACATTCCTACAGTTGAAAATATTTAGTAAACTCACACTGACATGCCTTCCTATTCTCAGTGAGCCCCTTAAATTCTCTGCCTTAGGTCAATTCAGCAACATAAAATTAACTCTAAAGGTCTCTGGTTTATTCCATTAACAGATTGTAATGTGAGTAATTGTGCCAGCTGGTTATTATATATGTTACATCTTCTATCCTCAATAACTCCCCACAGAGAGAATCAGGGCGTAATGTTACTTATCAATTTTTGCCTCGTATACATTTAAAGAAACAGAACCCGCACTTTTGAAGACGTGCCTCTCCAATTCCAGTCTGGATTGACCACATCACTCTGGCATAGGCAGAATTTCAGTCCTCATCCTTGCTCCAGTGGACAGGAAATTCAAGAAAGGCAGCTTAATAATATCCTCAGGTGATGTGTGTGTGTGTGTGTGTGTGTGTGTGTGTGTGTGTGTGTGTGTGTGTGTGTGTGTGTACTGACCTTTAAGAAATACTGCATGTTAAGCACATTTACTTCCAACCCACTTGTTTGTAAGGCTCTTAGTTACCCATATAGTGATGAGATATAGTTTTATTTTATTGGAAAAAGGACTAGGGAGTAATACCACTGGGCTACAGAATTTAAAACAGGAATAAAAGCCTTTGGCACTTTCTGTGTATATTATCTTCCTACTGAACATCAACAACGATGCTAAAAATTATTTACTGGTTCATTCTGTATAAATAACTTCAGAGACTCCTTTAAGTGAAACATCACCCCACTAGAATATTTCATTGGAAACTACTATCCTAATAACAAAACCCCAAGGATGTCCTGGAGAGATGGCTTGACATATTTGCGTTCTCATCCCTTTTTTCCATTTTCATACTCTTCCTGGTATGAGACAAACCATACAGAACCCACTGTCTCAGAGAGCGTTGCTTGTCATTGAATATCTAGGATCCTAGCTTCCTCTTCTCTCTACTTCCTAAACCCCCACCAAGCAAAGCCCACAGAAAACCTAGGAAGGTTTCATTATATTCCAAGACCCAACACTGACATCATAGCAAATGGTAAATAAAAATTGTTTCTCACTTTCTTGATGCCAGCAGTGTGTGTGTGTGTGTGTGTGTGTGCACAAGGCCTCATGTATACCAAACATATACTTCATTCCAGCTCCTATCTATAACATAAATAAATATACTGAAAGTTATGTAACTGATTCTAAGTAATAGCTATAACTCATAATTTTAACATTTTATAAAATAAACCCAGAAAATGAATACCATTTCTGAGTTTGACTAGGTATATACTATTCCTAAAATCACTAATCAATATCAATCAATCAATTTAACTCATAAATATTGCTAAAATCATTATGAGAAGTATTCATACCCACTATCTAAGACAATACTACTACTGACTAGTATAATAATTTGATTTGCTCACCTATTGTGGGCATTGAATGTCTGTGTTTCTCCAATATTTACATGTGGGAAATGGAGGTCTCAAATAGTGTAATAAGGTCACATGAGGTTATAACTCTGAGGCCTTCAACAAAAAGATTACCAGGATTACTGTATTTCTTGAAAAACAAACAAACAGACAAGCAAACCAGCAGAGATCTCATTGGCTTTCTGCCTCATGGGGTCACAAGGAAAGCTGCCTTCATCAAGTGAAGTGGAGAGCCCAGAAACTGACCCTGCCCTTCCTAGGTCTGGGGTTTCCAGCATGTAGGAAAGGTTGGTTAAACTGTCTAGTATACAGGAGCTTCTGTTACAAGGGGTTGCTTAAAATGTCTAGTATACATTTCTGTTACCAGTTTTCTCTTCTACTATTACCACAAGGAGAACAGCATTATATGTAGCTAATTTCATGTGGGGAATCTCTGTTACAAAATGTATTAACTCAGTTTTCTTGGGATCTAAGAAGCTTCTCATATCCCTGCATGTGACCAGGTATTTTTAGAGACCTATTTCAGTCTTACTCCTTGAGCATATAATGTTTTAATAAGTTTTCTTGTTTGTTTTACCTCCTATGAGTTTCATGAGAGATTAAAGAACCAAAAATGTGAAGTATATTATAAATATAGTAGGGCTGGAGAGATGGCTCAGCCGTTAAAGGCTAGGCTCACAATCAAAAATAAATATAGTAAATTTGTACACCTCAAGTGACACAGAATTTTGGCAGAATGTTAATATAGGAAGGAGATACATATAATCTAACATTAAAAAATTATAGTCTATTAAAAAAAATTTCAAAGTGTAGGGCTCCTATTCTCTAATAGAGCCAAGGTTGTCTCTGTGTCTGGAAAACATGCTTAACCTATATATAATTGATGTTTACAGAGTGAATGATGTAATAAAAACTGTTTTTTCTTGAGGTTCCACACCTAAGTTATATGGAAATTTTATTGATATGCGAATAGAAGTCAAGACCTCAGTTCTTGACTACTGTGTTTCTAAAGGAGACTTTCTTTTTTGGAAAGTCCATCCTGAACAGTTGTTTCATCCAGGGGTCTACATTGTTAAGTCTTTGTTGTTTTCCTTCCATTTAATGGGGACACTCAGTACAAATGTGCACACATAAAAGTCTATTGTTTCTTCTGTAAAGTTCTTTAACCAGCTAATGCTTTCCCTCAGTGGCAAACAGCACTTTGTTTCTTTTTTATTCTTTCCCAACTACTATTAAATGCAAGCAAAATTTAATTTAGTTCAATTCATTATTGTTTGGAGGATGTTGCCCTAAAAAAGCAGGTGTTCTTTTTTTATTAGGTAAATTTGTTGTAATTAGAATAATTTGCATCCCACAGATGAAACACTGTCCAAATTCAATGATCCAGAAGTCTTTGAACATTAAAGTAAAAATGTGCATTGTTCTTTATTACTCCCTGATGAAATTGGACTTGGCAGGAACAGAGTCTGGGACAATGCCAAGTTTATTCCCAGAGTTTGCAATCAGCAAGCAAGCTACACCAGAGACCAAAGAGGAGCATGGTGGATGAGCGTTGGGCCAGCACTGGTCATTACCAGGGACAGGACAGGAAAAGGTCCTAGTTATTAAAAATAATCACTACAATGTATCATGCAGTGGTTGTGGATTCTAACTCAAAATACCTGAGAAAGTTTAGAAGATGGCTTTTTACAGAACTGCTTTTTCTGAAGGAATTACCCCAGTTTCTCTGAGAAACATTTGCTTATAAAATTTCAGAGAACTCTTACAAACCTAGTATGCTATGACTCTCCAAAGGTTGAACACAGGCTGCCTTAACCATTACACATCTTTTCACTGACTAACCACGTTATAGCCTCAAAAGTTTTCCTACTCGTGTCTTTTGACACAGAGGAAATGAAGATTTGTTTGTTTTCTTCTGTGCTTTGTTTTGTCTTTTGTGTAGAGCTGACCGTGAATCCTGAAGTCTCACACATACTAGGCAAACATTCTCCAGGCATCCATGAGATGTTAAGGTATTGTTGAGTTGAGATCACAGGTATGAACTTAAGAGAGCATGAAGCCTTGCTTTTACTCAGCTTGCAAAGAATTTATGATGCTTTTAGGATTTCTGAATCACAGTTTTCATCAGAAATAGCTGATCTGACATGAACTTACTATTTTTCCCTCACCTCTTGACCCCCACAAAGATTTTATACCATGAACAATGTTTGGTATATGTTTACCTGCTGTACTCATTTTGGTTTTTTTATATCTTTTTGTTTTGCTTGCTATAATCAATCAATAGTAATGATGTCTTCTTGAATGCCATTATATTAATATATTAGGAATACAATATATTTTATATAATATATGTATATTATAACAATAATTATATATGGAACCTTTGAATATATATGAATATATACAGAAATATATATTCCAAGGTTGATGCCGAATATTAATATGTGTGTATACATATACATATATATATATATTGTTGTTACAATATATTGTAGTATAATAATATATTATATATTAGTTCTATGTTTATTCCAAGATTGATGTTGAATATTGGATATGACATCCCAGAGTGTGTTGGTTCCCCTAGAACTGGAGTTAAAACTAATAGCTCTTTTTTACTGGAAAGTGTTCTAAGATTGATTTAGTGACAGCTGTATGGTTCTTTCAATATAATAGTAAAGGCATTAAGACTGATGGGTTTTGATGGGTAAAATTTTTTAAAATGTGAAAATGTAGGCTACTGAGAGTTCTTTAGTTTTCAAGTCCCCAACTCAATGCTTGATGACTCTAATCTTCTACATAGAGGATTGCTGGGGAAAGAAAATTTCTACATTGGAGAATTCTTCACATTTAAAGCCCTGACATCAGCTCAAAGATTCCATGTTTGTCATTTTGTCTCTGTCAAAGCAGAATGTACCTTTTCTTTGAGAACTCGAGGCGTCACTCATTTGTCCCACTTCAGCAGCTGCACCGGAGGGACACCAAGATTTTATCTTCCTGTGGTTGTTTAGCTCTTTTGCATGATGTGTTCCCATGAGACAGGATTTTTACCACATGGCATGTTTAAGTTGCTTTGTTGGGTAAACACACTATTTCAGTGGGAATGAAAACATCCTCTGATGCCCTAAGCATAAGCAGAATTGTAGGCAAGAAACTTTTGCTAACTTGAAATATGTCATAGGAATGCATTCCCCAAATATTATTGCTAAGTCATGGATAGTGAATATTTTGTGATTGCTGCAAAAAACAATGGTAAAATTATGGCATTATTTATCAATATATGTTGGTTTTTCTAGCTTTTTATTGTATTACTCTGAAACAGAACTGATGATTTTTTTTCCACATGTGAGGTGTGTATGTACATGCGTTTACCTGTGTGTAGACATACATATGCAGCAGACAAAATATTTAGGAAAGTTATGCTACTTGATTGATCTCCACTCCATGTATTAAAGCAGAGTCTCTCACTTGGACCCATAGCTCACTGATTTGGCTACTCCAGCTAGCCACTATCTCTAGGGATCCCCTTTAACAGTCTACTGAGTACTGATGGTACGAGAGTGGGGAGAACCCTTACCAACCAGACATTTACACAGGTGTTGAGAGTCTTGAATCGGGTCCTCACTCTAGTGAGGAAAGTGTTTTAACCACTGAACAATCTCTTTCAAATCCCTCATTGGATTTTTTGCATTTATTAAAAATAATTGTGTGGTGATCTAAAATTAATTTGGGTTGTGCTCTTTTCTACTACCCAGTTATTCAGCATTCACTTATTTTAAGAACAAGCCCAGTAAAACAATGCTCTTACACCTACTTTTTTTGCTGTCAAAACAAAATAAAGAAGAATAAATTGCTAGTAGGTGTGGTGGTTCTTTTTAAATGTTCTAAAGTTGGTTTTGTTGATGACTACATAACTCTGTGACTATAAAAATAAATAACTAAATAATTTAAATAAGGTACTTGGGTACTAGAACAGTAAGATCATTATTTGAACATGAAATAAAATCAGGTATCAATGTCTTTGAGTTTGTTATTACTGTGATAAACACCATGATCAATACAGCTTGGGGAGGAAAGCATTTATATCAGCTTCAAGCATAGAATCCATCACTTAGAGATGTCAGGGAAGAAACTTGAATCAAGAACCTGGAGGCAGGAGCTGCTGCAGAGGCCATGGGAGAGCATTGTTTATTGGCTTGCACCTCTTACTCAATCTGCTTTCTCATAGCACTCGGGATGACCATGTCACAAGTGGCATTGCCCACAGTGAGTTGGGCCCTCTCCCATTAACTGTCAATCATTAATCAATACAATGCCCTTTAGGCTTGCCCACAGGATGATCAGATAGAAAATCTTCTCAATTTCCTGTTTCCCAAATGATTGTAACGTGTGTCAAGTTGACATAAAACTAGCCAGCACAGTCAATGAAATGTTTATGATCTGTTTCCAACAATTGTGTTATTATCTCACTGAAAACCCAAATCAATTTCCTTGGATGATTTCTGAGCACACTGAAAAAAGAAAATAGTTACCTGATTGAAAAAGTCATTTAAAATGTACTGAATTTCTTCTTGATGTCAGACATGGAACTAGTCTCCTTCTTTTATTTCATCCATAAAAGCAGGAGTAAGGTCATTGTCTTGCTGTATTTATTGTTAGAGTAAGGTAGTGTTGAGTACCTGGACAATAATGAAGGTGGGGTATGTAATATGAATGAGTGAGTTGTGTGGTCTCCTAATGACAGTAACTTTAAGAAGTACAGATGTTGACAAGGCTGTTGGACAACTGGAACTCTCCCACATTGCAACTGAAATGCAAACCAGTATTACCAGTAATTAAAGACCTCCTATAACCTGGCAACTTTGCCTTTAAGTATTTACTCAAGAGAAATGATAATTTCTGTCCCCAGAGAAGTATGTACAAGAATGTAGATAGTAGCTCTATCTATCCTTAATATTCACAACCAAGAAACATCCCAAAGTCCTTCAACACATGAATGATTAAACAATCATGACTATGCAATGAAATATGACTCAATATCAAAGAGATACAAACTAATGATCATGGAGAAGTCTTAGAAAGTTGTCCTTCCAAGCCAAAGAAGCCAGACACCAAAGTACATACTGTACGATTCAGTAATGTGGGTACCTGAGAGGGTGTATTAGTTATTTTCCATTGCTGTGATAAAAATGCCATGACCACAAGCAACTTTGGAAAGAATTTGTTCTGACTTATGGCTCTGAGGGTCAGGTCCCTCACAGTGAAGAAGCCACTGCAGTAGGTAGTCAGAGTCAGAAGTTGGCAAGCCACAATTTATCACACAGGATACAAGGAGAGAGGGAGGGAGAGGGGGAGGGGAAGAAGACAGGTGGGCAGGCAGGCAGGCAGGCAGACAAGGTAAACCAATCCTATAAATTCTAAAGCCTGCCCCTGTCAATGTACTTCCTTCAGCAAGCTTCCATGTCTAAAAGTTCCATATCATCTTTAGACAGCACCGCCAGCTGGGGACCAAGTGCTTGAATACGTAAGCCTCTGGGGGACATTTCTTATTCAAACCTCCACAGTGGGGAATAAAGGAAGATTAGCAACAAAATGTGCAATGGAACCTCCTAAAATCAGGGGGATAATCTCTGCATCTTTGTTATTGACTAAATGGAAATAAAGACTTGAAAAAAAAAACTTACTGACTTATACAATTAAAGTCTGTGCACTGTGTTAAATATGCATTGTGTTCAAGCAAAACCTATCAAGAAAAGAAGGATATAGAAATTCAAGTGAGTCCTCTAAAGTTATCTGCTGCAAACTATTAATTTCATTGTTGCCCAACACAGAAAAATAATTCAATAAAGAAATGGAAACAAACTATATAATTGGCAGTCAAGCAGTAGTGTACTCAAATTACAGATCCTCTGTGTTGAATAACGTTATTCAGCAGAGTTAAATTTCTAATTATTAAGACCATGTGGAAGCATGGAAAAATGTTTCAAAAGACATAAACATATAACTAGGAACCCTGAACTACAGAGTTGACCTTTTATGGATTGCTGACATTGGAATTAATGAGATTCATAAATCTAACCTCTACAGTCTTAAAAAAAAATAGTAGCTGATTCTCCACCTTGATGATATCCAGTCAAAATAGCCAGAGTCGTTAGAAATGATGCTGTCAGCAATACTGTGGTAGTGGAGTAGTTCAGTCACGTTGATGTAAGAGAAGCTGTTTATGAATCCCCTCATCATCCTTTCTTGGTCAGCTATTAAAGGTCCTATGGAAATTTGGCATGCTGACAATAGTCATCTCTAGTGTCATAATAAATATTAATGCTTGTTAAATATTTCCCAAGTCAAATGTATTATAAGGTAAATCAAACATCTTTAATATCTTTATATATGAATTTTTGTATGAATGAAAATGCTATTGGGGTTTAAAAATATCTTAAGGACCACATAATAATGTATCAGTTTGTTTTATTTTCAAGTTTATCACCAGCCCGTGCTTATAAATCAAGGTCTTTTTATATTATTAAATTTGATCAAGTTCTGTTTTATATCCATCTAATATCTCAGCTAGGGTTAGTATTGGTGTGATGAAATACTAGGACCAAAAATGAAGTGAGGAGGAAAGGATTTATTTGGCTTATACTTTCCCATTCCTGTTCATCATCAAAGGAAGTCAGGACAGGAACTCAAATAGGGTAGGAACCTGGAGGCAGGAGCTGATGCAGATGGCATAAAGGGGTGCTGCTTACTGGCTTGCTCTGTATGGCTTGCTCAGCCTGCTTTCTGATAGAACCTAGTACTACCTGCCAAGGGGTGGCCCTACATACAAAGTGGCTGGGTCCTCCCCAATAAACTACTAAATCCCAACATGTTTCCTATGGCCAGATCTTAGAGAGGCCTCTTCTTAATTGGGGTTCCCTTTTCTCAAATGGCGTTAACTTAGCTCAGGTTGGTATAAAATTATCCAGCACACCTAATATAAATAAAGCTTTAGTGAGACCAAAAATTAGCATGACTTGAAATAGGATCCTATATTGATTTTTGACTGGCTCTAGAGAGAAAATTTTGAGACCTTGAAAACATTTCAAATGAAAATTTAGAAATGAATGTCTACTGGATTTAGGTTCCTCAAGATAAATTCTGCTTATGACTCATGACCAGTGCTTGTTTAATAGATCTATGAATCTGTATCTTAAGTCTTTTTGTTATGAAATATTTACATTAAGTAGAGCATGAAACATACAGCCCTGCTTCATCTGTTAATCTTATTCCAAGAACCCACAATGAGCTCAGCTGCATTTGTACCTGATCTCTATACAATACTTGGAGAGCAGCCATAGGTGAGGCAAGCTAGTCTGCATAGTTTTAGTTTACAGTTTGACATTCCAAGGTGCAAGAGGAAAGAACAACTTGGATCTGAGATTCTGGGACGAGTCTTCAGAAGTCAGAATCCAAGTGAGGCTTGAGACAGCTCTTTTGTGGATGCTGAATGCATCGCGTAGTAGTGGGAGCATTTTATAAGCAAATGATATTATTTGGGGAAATATGAGTTATCAGAATGGCCCATTATGACATCTCTTATCAAGAGAGCATGAAAGTGAAGGGAATCTAGCCAGAATGCAAACATGGCTCTGGTAGGCCTTCGCCTTCTCCCCCATTCCTTCTGCCTTGCTAAAAACTGTTCGATTGCATTCCTAAAGCTACCCACCAAGTCTGTTCCCTTATTTTGCCACTTCCTCCTTCTGAGGCTGACTACTAAGGTCCTAACATCAAAGTTCTGAAGTCCAGCAATCAAAAACCCCCTTCGGCTCACCTAGTTAACATGCCCAATCGAAAATAAACATCTCATCTTAATACAGGCTTTCCCCTTTAATCTTTATAAGCTGCCAGTTTCGTCCATGCCCTGTCTGTCTCCTTTCTATACAGAAGCTGTCCTTTGTTCCCCTCTGGGACAAATAAATATCCCTGGTCCTTCTCCCTTGCTCCTTTCCCCTTTTCCCTCATCCTCTGTCTCATACCTTTGTCCTTTATCCCTATCCTCTGTCCCTCTGGGGCAAATAAATTTTTGTGCTGAGAGCTTGGTCTGGAGGGTCCTGAGACAATTCTACTTCTTTCACACAAACCAGAGATTTCTCAAATCTAGCAGGGGATGGTGTTGCTTTATAACCTTTTTTAAAATTTGTGGTGTATCTTTGTGAGTGCAAAGTGAGTGTGTGTGTGTGTGTGTGTGTGTGTGTGTGTGTGTGTGTGTGTGTGTAGGAATTATATGACCCCATGAGGCCAAAAGAGGGCAGGCAAGAGATCCCTGGAAATTGGAGTTGCAGGCCTCCACCTGATGCCTAGCCTGGGGTAAGAGTGCTGGGATCTAGCTCCCTTTTCTACAATTGCAAACAAGGACTGTTAACTATTGTGTCATCTGTTGAGCCTGGTCTGGGAGTTCTGTTTGTTTTGTTTGTGTCTGATGTTTTTGAGATAGGGATCCTCCTGCTTCCAAGTAGAGGACTGCAGAAGCCTCTGTCTCTGTAGTACCCAGGCTTACTCCAGGTTTTCTACTGAGGATTTAAATTAATTAATAAATCCTTTAAAAATAAATATGTAGATTTTTTATCTATGGCTATTTGATGTTTCTAAAGTGATTTGTAATTTAGAGTAGATGTATGCCAGTGTTTCTGTGTTGTCTACAAAACTCAGGCATGGTCCAAACAATGTCCACATAATTAATATCCCCACAGCTGAAGAATCACTACTGTTTGAATCACTTGACCATCTATGCATAGCTGCAGGTTTCCAGGTCCAATATTCTGCTTTGTTTTGATCAAAAATTTTAAGAGTATTGTTTACCTTGGAAGTGAAAGAAAGTAGTTAGTTAGAAGTTGTGTGTTTTAAAATACTAGATTCGGGATGTTGCTATGGCAGGTCTGTCTAAAAAAAAACTTAAGGTTTTAAAATCAAATTTTAAAAGCTGAGTTTCTGTTTTCATTGTTATATCTGACACACACAGCATATGGCTTACAGAAAGGCAGCCGAATCTGTTAAACATACACAGCTACCCACACAGCCACACACACTGGTCTACAGTGGAGAATTCCTGTGTCGATAGAGAGAACAGAGATTTGCACCAAAGAACCAAGTTTTATTCATGTATAATTACCATCAGAATAAGAGTCCATGCTACGAACAAGAACAGCCTTGCTTCCTGATTTAATTGATCCAGTCTGATTGGGTCAGATACACGTTGATGAAATAGTTACAAAAATAAACATTGACTTAGTAACCCTGCTTAGAGCCAAAAAGGAGAGGCAAGGATTGTTTAAACCATGGAAGACTAAGACGTTAGATAAAGATTTTCTAAGATATGTGTCTTTTGATCTGGGTTTTCCTTACCAGAAGAAAGGCATTCTGGGAGGAGGGAATCTTCTGAGGCACAGAATATAAATCATATAAATCGTGTGAACGATCTAGAGAAGGTAGAGCTAGAGACTGGAATGAGGAGGAAGTGAAAACAGATTCTGAGGTAGGCAGTGAAAGAGCTCGTGAAGAAGTAAAGACACAGGCAAGAGTTCTGGATTTCCTCATAAAAGAACTGGGAAAATAGCATAGGGTTCTAAGCAGTACAGGGGGATGATCACATACTGAAAATATGCATATTGATTTATGTCATCTGTTTAGGGTGGAAAAACAATAACGTTCGTTTGCACAGTGGTATTGGCAATGGGGAGACGTAGGGGGATTAAAAATAGAGTTATTAGCATCTGGGAATGATTATGCAGTCGACCTGAAGGGAGAGGTGGATGGATGAAAGGTTCCTGGCCAGCAAGCAGGACCATCTGCCCAGCTACAGAGTACCGAAAGGAGACTTAAATCTGCTTTCAGACTTTGGTGAATTAACTAATTTAGAGTTAAGGAATGATTCTGTGGAAAGTGTGCTTAATAAGCACAAAGCTTCCAAGGGTTAAGTATGGTGGGAAGGAAAGGCTTCGGGGTTCAGGGTTCATAATTTAATGGGGAGAGAGTAAGGAGTGAGCAGGTCAGGAGGAGCTGGAGCCCAGGAGTTTGAACGACTCATTCAAGATTTGTAGCCATGACGTAGAAGTGGAGGAAGGAGCAAGGTGGGCTTTCTTGGAGGAGGGGGTTATTGTTTTTAATTTTCATATTGTTGTGTGCATGCTTTTCCATTGGTTTTTAAACACAGAAGAGACACAGATATTTCAAAGCTCACATGATTGTGTCAAGAGAGAAAGTAGTTGATAATAATAAGTGTCAAAGATTGTAAATGCCAGAACACAGAAGGTACCACCTTCATCTGGAACAGAGTCCATTTCTTTTTTCCAGTACGGGGAGAAGATAAGGGTAGGAGACAAAACTGTATTTAATTTGGGGAAATCACGGTGAGTTCAGTCTAAGGCTTTGGTGGCTTTGAAGGAGGGAGATAAGGTTTCCAGCAGACAGTCAGCCACAGACTGAATTTCCTATGTTGAAAACAGAATGTCTTACGGATAGCTTACAGCAATGAAGATGAGAGTACTATGAGGTTGGAAGCCAGCATTTATAATAATTACTTTCATATGGATAAAGCCCTGGGCATTTGGATATTCTTACATTCTTTTTGGTTATTCTGGTTGGGAGCCTGGCCTTTGATGGCTGAGCCATCTCCCTATCCCTCCTCTGTAGAGGTAAATAATATTAAGAGATTCTACCAACCCACCTAGTGCCAGCTCCGATGGGCCACATGGCATCTGAGGAGTATTTGCATCTCAGTCAGCAAAGAGTCTCAACTGCTAAGCTCCCAGTCTCCATCCTACACTAGCGCCAGCTCACATTTTCATCTTAAAGAGCGAAGCGTCTCAACCCTTCTCACCATCTCACACTGCCACTGGCTACTCCCTGAGCCTGGCAGCAGCCACCCTCTTGCAACTCTCTCTGTGGGCTTCGCTCACATTCCCAGCATCAGTCCTCTGTGTTTGTAGTCACCACTCCCAGTAATTAGTTAAAATCAAAACTCAAGGCTCTCTGCTTCTCCCTAGTCCAGAGACAGCCATGCCAATCTCATCCTATAGACAAGGTGGTGAAGGTTGGTGTGAATGGATTTGGCCTGGTTACCAGGGCTGCCTTCTCTGCATCTGTAAAGTGGAGATTGTTGCCATCAATGATCCCTTCATTGACCTCAACTACATGGTCTACATGTTCCAGTATGACTCAACCCATGGAAAATTCAATGGCACCATCAAGGCTGAGAATGGAAAGCTTGTCATCAATGGGAAGCCCATCACCATCTTCCAGGAGTGAGATCCCGCTTACATCAAATGGGGTGACGCTGTTGCTGAGTATGTCGTGGAGTCGACTAGCATCTTCATCACCATGGAGAAGGCTGGGGCTCACTTGATGGATGGGGTCAAAAGGGTCATCATCTCCACCCTTTCGGCTGATGCCCCCATGTTTGTGATGGGTGTGAACCACAAGAAATATGACAACTCCCTCAAGATTGCCAACAATGCATCCTGCACCACCAACTGCTTAGCCCCCTCTGGCCAAGGTCATCTGCAACAACTTTGGCATCATGGAAGGGTTCATGACCACAGTCCATGCCATCACTGCCACTCAGAAGACTGTGGATAGCCCCTCTAGAAAGCTGTGGCATGATGGCCGAGGGGCAGCCCAGAACATCATCCCTGCATCCACTAGTGCTGCCAAGGCTGTGGGCAAAGTCATCCCAGAGCTGAACGGGAAGCTCACTGACATGACTTTCCGTGTTCCTACCCCCAATGTATCCATTGTGGATCTGACATGCCACCTGGAGAAACCTGCCAAGCATGATGACATCAAGAAGGTAGAGAAGCAGGCATCTGAGGGCCCACTAAAGGGCATCCTGGGCTACACTGAGGGACCAGGTTGTCTCCTGAGACTTCAACAGCAACTCCCACCCTTCCACTTTTGATACTGGAGCTGGCATTGCTCTCAATGACAACTTTGTAAAGTTCATTTCCTGTTATGAAAATGAATACAGCTACAGCAACAGGGTGACGGACCTCATGGCCTACATGGCCTCCAATGAGTAAGAAACCCTGGACCACCAACCCCCTCTACCCCCCAGCCCAGCAAGGATACTGAGAGCAAGAGAAAGGCCCTCAGTTGCTGAGGAGTCCCCATCCCAACTTGACCTCCAACACTGAGCATCTCCCTCACAATTTCCATCCCAGTTCCTCCATAAAGACAGGAGGGGTCTAGGGAGCCCTCCCTACTCTCTTGAATACCATCAATAAAATTCGCTGCACCCACCCCCCAAAAAACCAAAACTCAATAAGCTTGTAATTTAACAATCAGATTTACATCTTAAATTCTCAATCCACAAAACATCCACACGATAAACTCACAACCAATTGATAACGATATAAACTGTCTACCTAGATAAGACAAATTGTCCTATAAAATTCCATCCCTTATGAAATATTCATAATTACCTGTGGCCCCTTAAGGCCACACAGATCTGGGTCATCTTTCTCCTCCTCCATCTTGGTTCTCCTCTTTTTCCTCTCTTCTACCTTACAAAAACTCTTTCTCCACCTTTTTCACTGCCCAATCACAGGCCTAGCCTTATTATTTTTTTTTTTGCCTGTCCTCACCTACATATAGACTATCTTTTTAACAACTGAAAGTTTTTCCCCTTTTCACTTGATAGTCAGATGATCAGTTGAAGTGGAAGGTTCTGGTTGTATCATGAGATGCAGACTCACATGATATTTTGCTGAGGCAAGACTTATGGGCCTGCACATGATGATTAGGAAGAGTATAAATGGGACTCAATGGACAGTGACTTGGCAACCTTCTCTTCTCTCAGATAGGCACAGCAGGGAACTCCTCTTGGTGACCCAGATGGTTGTAGTTGCTCCCACTGACTCCTACAGATTCCGTGACAACCAAGTGGTTTCTGCTAGATCGGACCACACCTGCTGATTTGTGTTTGGTGACACATTTTTTTTTATCTGAACTTCTGGTATCCTGACAATGGAGATTGGAATTGTTCTAAAAAACTACATCTAAACAGATCCGCATCCCCTCGTCTTATTTGCCGTCTTCTCTCCCCTACCATTGGTTGATAGGCTAGAAAGAGAGTTGAATCATTTGAGAACGATTTAATAAAGTAGAGTATCATTATTTAGTAAAGATTTATGAAAGTAAGTTTCAAAAAATCTAAACCTACAGTCAATAATATTTATTGCCTAAAAAAAAAATATATGATAATGATACGTATTTGTATTCTACTTTGCTGAAAACTATAGCATAAATTCAATAAATTGATTTCGTGAAGCAAATGTAGTTCTTAATTAGGAGGTCAGCCTTTTCATAGCATGGAAAGTTAATGATTCCATATACACGTCCATGAGTGATTCAAGGAAGAGATCTTTAAGAAGCTCATGACTTACACAAAGCTCAGGGTAACCAATGGCTTCATTCTGCTGAGCTCCATTCCATGCCCTTTTCTGTCTGTACAATCAATATGCTTGTGGTTTTGTTGATATTGTTTTGTCCATTTGTTTTCATCTGGAGAACATGCTCAGCTAATTTATTTTTTAATAACACTTAATTATTTGAGAATTTCATACATGAATACTCTCTTTTTCTAATTCTGTTTCTTCTTCCTACAACTCTTCTGTGTTCCCCCACTCCCTCTCAAATTATTGGCATGTTTTAAACTATTATTGTTACACACACACACACACACACACACACACACACACACAAAGAAGCACCTACTTTTGCCAGCTTGATTTCTAAAGGACACTTACTTATATCTGAAAGCATTCCTATAAACGATGTTTTGGGTCAACCCTTAAGATACTGCACTTATTCTCTTCCCAGAACCTTTTTAAAGGCTATCTGTCTCTGACTAGATTCATCATTGCCGGTCATTGTTCTAACTTAGCATCCCCCTCCAATTATGTTTTTCTAAAAGTGATTTGTGTTATTTATCTTTTAAAATGTATTACAATTTTAACACTTCATTCAGAAATATCATAATGAAAGATCGTTATAGGGCACTTCAGTATTTAAGAAGCTAAAAGTTTAGATTTGTTCCTCAAGAAACAATTATGAAACTGATGACTGCAGACCCTACCCTTTCTTGTATATGCTAGCTCCTCGGTACTGTAGTGCAAATAATTAGTAGACTTTGAGGGTCAGAACATGTGTCTGCTGGAGGCTTTTCCTGGGCAGTATGAAGCCACTTTGCTGGTACCTACTAAGCAGAAGGATAAAAATTTACACCCTTTAGGCAGTGCTCTCCGTGATTGGTGGGAGATGGTGGTCATATACTTGAGCTTCCTCACACCTCAGTTGCAGAATGGCCGAGTTGTGTTTTGTAGACTCACTCACAATATGTAGAGTGGGATCTTACTTAGTAACAGGCTCTGGCACTAATAATTATGCTAGCACGTTGTGTAAACTGCCTCCATTTTCCATCACTTTCTCACCTTGCCACCAGCATTTCCAGGAGTCATCTCCTATCTAAGCCATTACCACTGGAATTCTTCCGTTCAGGTTTGCTGAAGAGGGCACTCAAGTGCACTCTTCATCACATCATTGTTTATAATTTCTAAAATAACTTTAAAAAATGTTAAGTATAGTAGAAATAAAAGAGCAAACATAAAGAGACGTCGTATTCCTATTTTCATAAAAATTTAATCTTATGTCCACTTCGAACCTAAGATTCTTAGAAATATCTGAAGTTATATACATATAATATAAATTACAAGTTATATATAAGACAATAAAAGTTATGTTTACTATGCTATACCTTTGTTCATGTGATGTGCCTTCATTTAGAACTATGGCCGCCATACTGTATTATCTACTCAACCATGGAAATGTTTTCCTGAACATTTATCTGATACTAGATGTTAGTACTAGACACAGAGAGAAATGTGGTCAACAATACTAAATCCTGTTTATATTTGTGTCCCTCATCACATCATATGTAAGGGTAATGTAGTGGTTAATTACCCAGAGTCACTCAGTATCAAACTTCAGCAAGTGATATGGAGGAAAGAAATTCGAGGGCCTCCCTGAGCCCATCACAGGTGAGACTGATGTCATCTAGGTGCCAGAATATTCTTTCCTAAGGGTGTGTGTGATGTATGGATTCCACTCTGAATCAGTGATTTTCCTGGAAAATTGCTAGAGACATCAGCAGAGAGCATCTAGCACAAAAACAAAACAAAACAAAGAGTGAACTCCAGGCATCTAGGGAACTTTAGCAAAATTGGAAGAGTCACCGTGCCCTGCATGACTAGAACAAAATCATATGCTTTTCACACTGTCTCCATTGAGAAAACTTGCCTTTAAAGATCAACCAGGGGGATTTCAGTTGAGAAGAAAACAAAAGGTTTTATACTTCGGAGCGAGCTCTGGGGACAGTGTTCTGGAAGGCAAGTGCCAGATCGTGGGAGTGTCTAAGGATTTTGTGTTAAGTTTAAAGCGAAGGCCCAAATGCTCAGAAATGTCAAACTATTTTGAAATGTGTTGCTTCTACTTGACTAATAATATGAAGTTGCCTAGTGTCTAAAGCTTTTACTGGAGAAAGCACAGAATGAGCAGTCGGGCTGTAGCATGGATATGTGTTTCAGGGTCAGTTCCCCTCATTTACATTCTTACCACATACATGTGTTTTTCAGAGCTCTAACTAGAAGCTTCACTATTAAAGAAAAATGAAACGAACTAAAATCCAATGGCAAATCTACACTGAGTGTACAATGGTTTCCATATCTTCCAGTCACTGCAAAACTCATTGTTCTAAAACGATTTGGAGGGTTAAGGAGTGGCTCAGTTGTGTGATTTTCTGGCTTGCTCCAGGCCTCAAATTTAATGCACAAATGTAGAAGAATTTTAATCTAGTAACGTGCTACTCTAAAAAGGGGACACATTCAAAAATATGATCTGGCCAGAACGCAGGAGCTGCATATGATCTGGCTGAAATAGAAAGGCCCTTAGTACATACTTTTAATCCCTAACAATGAAGATAAGGTTAGTTTGTAGAAGGAAGCAGCTGTGTTTGGCTCTAATTGAGGGGCAGACAAAGTGACAAGTCAGAGAAAGATTTGGCAGAATGAGTCAGAGATAGGATGCACCCAGCTCTCATGAGAATAGCAGAGGAAGAGAGGCTACGTCAGAGCAGTGAGAGAGGAAAACGGTGGTGTGGTGTGTGGTGAGCATGTAAGGCAGTTTGTACAAAGACAGGTTACAGAGAGAACAAGCTAGAGAATGAGAAGGAACCGAAAGGTTAAAATGTGTTGCCAAAGTTAGCGTGAGGCCAGGCAGAGTAATTCAATCAAAAGCTGGATTGAATCAGTCAGCTTGGAAGATTAGATTGTCCAGGGGCCAGAAGCTTCCAGGTCTAGGCCTAGGGATAATCAGAACAGAGAAAAAATGCTCTGGGCTCAGCTAACGCCATGTGCTTACCCAGCCTAAGTCCATTTCTCATTTGTCACTTCATCTGAGGAAATGAAAGCCACACTTACAACACAACACAATCCGAAAACCTATCAGAACAAGAGAAGACACCTGAGGTATGATGTCCTTGCCTCTATTCGTGAATCACCATGCTATGATCCCATCCAAGTGAGGACAGGAGGTTTAGCAAAGCAGTGAATTTCTGTAGTGCAGTTTAACACATTGGTTCAGAACCATCAATCAGCCCTCTGGTCTCTGCTGATTCCTTTTTTCTTCTCCTTCATTTTCCTCTTTAATTTTTCTGGTTTTTGCTTTTTTTTCTTGTTATTTGTCATCCTTGAGCCAATTATATACATACAAATACCTATGTATGTGAATCTGAGCAAACTATACACACGTTCTTATATATGAGTCTCTGAACAAACTATACACACATATGCCTATATATGTGAATCCAAGCCAACTATGCACTCACATACCTCAGACCTAGATATGTGTCTGTCTATCGTTTATCTATCTTTCATCTATTTATCTACCTATCATATATTATATACCCACCTATCTTCTACCATCTATTTTCTATCTATCCATCTATCATCTGTTATATACATACCCATCTTTCTTTCATATCTATCTATCTATCTATCTATCTATCTATCTATCTATCTATCTATCTATCTATCTATGTGTTTGTATTTGGACATCTCAAGAGTCACTAAAATCTGCCTTATATGAGGGTCTTTAATACATCTTCAAATCAGATTACGTTTCCTTAAAAAAACATCTCTAAACCTTATACCCAGAATTCAATGAAGGAATTGCTTATTAAACATGATAAATTATCAAATATGAGAACACAAATGGAAACCTTGTGCAAGTTTCACTTTCTGAGTTTAGTCCCTCCAGTGCACAGTGAAAGAAGAAAATGACTCAGGAAGTTTTCTTCTGACATCCACGATGCATTATGATCTGCAGACACCTGTACTCACAAAAAAACATAACACACACACACACACACACACACACACACAAATACATACACTTGTGCAAACACTAATACATAAAATTTTTAAATAATATGATTTTTGTAATTTATAATAACGATCATAATTATTGACAGAATATATTTTTGTGTTTTCTCTTTGCTTCTATTCAAATGATTTGTTTTCATCAATTCATATTGTATAGAATACTGGTAAAATTATATAAGATGAATTTTAAAAAATTTGAATCAGCAGTTCTTTGGGTGCATGATCACACTGGTACTGCACTAGATACCCTCGTTTATTATCTTGTTTTATTTTGTTCTGTCTCCTTCTCAATCTGAAGAATTGAAAGTCCTGGCACTGGACAGAGACAAACACATGCGTTAGGAGAAATCCAGTTGGACAGATTCCTAAGGTTGGAGATGACTTGTGGGTGACAGTATTGGGAAGCCGGATTATGATAGTTTTTTCACTCCCTAAAACTGACTATAATATTTAACTGCTGTGAAATGAAACCATAAATTATAATCTAAATGGTGAAGGAAGAAAAGCTGTCAAAACACAGGCAAAATTGTTAAAATTGTAAGTGGATGTGTCTGCCTTAGCTCGATTTAGACCTCTTAAGACTTCTTTACTTTGAGAAAAGAAAAAGAGCTTGAATTTTAAAGTCTAAATAGAATGAAAGAAAATAAATTAGACGTTACCTTAACCAGTGTCCCAGCCATCAGCTTCAGCACTCTCTCCACCATTGGTTAGATCGATTATTCATCTAAAAACACTCAAATTAATTATATATCATTTTGAAAGGAAGAAATAAATTTTCCAGGAAGAATACATTTTATAAGAAGAAAATAATCTGATGGAGGTTAAATAAATACTTTATTAGAAAACTGCAATTAACGGTGATAATAGCAAGACACAAAGCAAATTGTGAGAATAAAGTGGTATTTCTTCCTGCTAAGCTATAAAAATGTTTTTAAGGGCACATTAATACCATTCTCCCTCTTAATGCATGTTTGGGCATCAGCCCAGGTGCCATTTGTAAAAGCAGTAAGCACTTAGCAGGACCTCCTGCAGAACTACATCAGGAGCATGGCTGGAGGGGAGCTGTGCATTCCAGTGGAAGCAATGAGCAGTCACTAGCAGTTGGTCACCTCTAGGGCTCCTTGTACAGCAGAGCCAGGAGGATGCTCACTACAGTGCTCCAGAAAACTCACTTCATATCGAAGAGCTGTATTTGCAATCCAAAGGTTTGAGGCGAAATAGCAATTTGTCAAGTTTTCTCCTTGACAGTTAGCTAGACTTCACAAGCAAGATGGCAGAGGAGCACGTGTCGAAACACCCCGTCTTGTCTGCATTTCTCATCTCTTTCCACGGACATGGCATAACAGATAGATATACGTATATACGGATCTGAATATACATGTATATTATCACTCTATCGTCTTCTTGATCGTTACTTACCTACCTCTCCGTCCAGATTTTTTAAAAGAGAGAACAAAAGAGCCCAGTGTCTAGATGTGGAGTTGCCTGACATAAAGAAGAAACACATCACATGGATCGTGTAATGGTTACCCAGAAAGCCATGGGCACATAAAGCCTCTGCACCTGGATGGAGTAGGGACCCACGTTTTCAAGCCCTATGTGTTGTGAGCATAGGACCCAAGGTGAAGACAGAGGATAGTATCTTTGAAAGTGATGAAAAATATTAACAATGGAAAAGTGAATAGTTAACAAAAATAGAGCAATTACAATGCATGCCTGCCGAACCGAGACTGTGCAACAGACAAATCAAAACTACACACTGGTAGAGTTTCCGGGACAAAACTTTCCCAATCTATGATTCTGCTAGGATAGTTCAGTGGACTAGTAAAGAAAGTGATAGATTAGTGGGAAGAAAAGTATTAAAGTTTTCAAACTTTATTAATAGCCAAACACATATTTTAGAGAATGATTCCACAAGCAAACAGAAGGTGTATGATTTGCAAGGACTTTAGACATTCATATAAACTAAGGGTTTGACTACAAGTTCTAAGCTGACTACAGTTCTCAGAGCTCAGCTTCTAAAGTGCCTGCTTCCCAAGCCTGAGGAGCATCTCAAGCAAGAGGACCTAAGTGTGGCTCTATTCCCGAGGCCATGTGGAAACACATGGGAGTCCCTGCTTGTAGTCTGAGTGGTAGGAAAGTGGAGACAAGAGGATCCCTGCAGCTCCCTTCAATTCAGCCTATCTTGACCAGTGAGCTCCAGACCAGTGATAGACTCTGTCTCAAAGAGGTCAACAGCACTCCTGAGGATGACACTTGGGGCTGTCTTCTGGCCAGCAAACACATGCATATGCACTTGTACACATGGATACTCATAAACTTGTAAATGCATACACATAGAGAGGTTCTATAAGTTTCTGCTCAAAGAACGTAAACTAGAAATAAATAACTAAAGAGATCTAATCATACCCAGTAATTTTGGAACTAAAATATGGCATCGCTAAGATACTCTACTAAATAAATTCAGTGGAACCTTTAAAGTATTTAGAAATCATAGACAATAAAGATGTTTGCTCTATGCCCTGACTGGTAGTTTTAAGTCGGTATTTGGATAGAAATTTTCTATCTATTAATTAAAGAATAAGACAGGCAGAACAACAAGTGCAACATTCACTTTAAACAGTCACAGAGGTTGGCAGACAACTCATGAGCTCAAGGCTGGCTTGAGCGATCTGGTGAGTTCCAGACCTACTGGGATACGGAATGAGGCTCAATTTTATAAAACGTCACAGACATAGTAAACAGAAGAGGAAGAAATTTTAGAAGTAAAACCAGAAGTAAGTGAAATAGAAAGTGCAGGACTAAACAAAGCGATTGGAAATAAAAAATTAGAAACTATGGTCAATAAACTATGGGCTGATTCACTGGAAGAAGAAAATAGGCATTTTTATAAGGATGGAACCTTCAAGAAGAGGGAAAAAACAGTGTTTGAATTAATAATAATGGCATGGGATATTTAATAGATTATACAAGAGAACAATGCATAAATATGGATTGATAAATTTTTGAAACCATAAGTGAAATACTTTTCTTTAAAAATTAGACAAATCAGACCATGAGAAAAGCATGTGCTCGTAAATCTCCCTAAGAAATCCTTAAGCCAAGTGTTTGAATTGTAGTAGTTTATATGAGGGCCCGCCTTCCACAGCAGGGATGGAGGAGTACAGAAATAAGACCGAGAAAAGTATAAACAAGACAGAGAATTTCTTCCTGTAGGTTAGCACTGGGTATCTGGGTTTCAACCCAGTGCAAACGTATGGTGAGGCACGTGTAATACCATAAAGTATGATCCCCCTGCAGCCCAGGGAAACTGAGGCATTCACGAACAAATTCTCATCTCTTATACGTTGATCATGATCATCTCATAGAGACGATAGTTTCCTGCACAGAAGCAGGAGGGCCTCACTGCAGCTGGCGGCCTGCACAGCGCAGACGAGTTATGGTTAGAGCGTTAACAGCCTTCATCATTAGGCAGCAGAGGGAACACAGCCTTGGGAAACCCTATCACAGGATGTGCCCTCTTGGCTTCTTTGTCCCTCCGGGAGCCAAGAGTGCCTTCTCTTATTAGACACTAGATAAAGCATGTTGGCGATTGAGAGGATGTGACTCGTGAGTGGGGTAAGACTTCTTGAGCTACCAAGAAAAGGAGTGCACATGATAGGCAGGGATGATGATAAACAAAAAGATAGGCAAAAGAAGAAGAAACATGCTGCATGCTCTCACACGAGTGAATGATGGCGCAGGCTCAGGCAGAGGACTTGACTGTGTGTGTGAAGACATTCATCTCAGTGGAAGGTTCTGGTGACATTTTAGAAAGCTAAATCCTCAGTAAAGTCAAAGGTAGACTTTTAGAGCAAAGTGCTGAGGTAACTGTGGAGTAATAGAAGCAGCTAACAAGTGAGTATCTCTACTTGTACTGGTTGCAATGGAGACTGGGGAAAGAAGATAAATATGGGAAGGCAGCCATTAAAAAAAATCCTTCAGAACTGAAAGGTGTTTCAGAATATCACCCACTTCCCAGTCACGCTCAGGTACCTGACACGGAAAGGAGAAGTGTCTTATGACACACGGCTAGTTAGTAGCTGTGACGAGAATAGACTCTGATAACTCGGCTCTAGGCGAGCGCTATTTTTAAATTTTGACGAGCCTTCTTCCATGATAAGCAAATGATTGAATCGCCGTTACATTTAGGATTCTCTTCCCCTTTCGGGCTTGAAGCTTAAGAAAGGAAGTAAGAAATAACTGCCAATCTTTCTTCTCACCTCATAATTAAAAGACAACAACTTGATAACAGGCTAGACATGATATTGGAAATCAAACAAGGGCTAAAAGATAAACGTCTTTCTTTTCAATCTTACTGATTGAAAAAATTAAACATGTCCTGACTGTGAAAATTGAGGTGCCTTTCCACAGATAACGGGGTTGAGACTGAGTGCACTGGATCTCAAGTGACAGCAGGGCTTAAAACTAAGGTTGGGAGCTGGGAGACAAGGGGCATGTGGACTTGATCTTCCTCTCCTTATGTGTGCAAAAGTTAGACTTGATTCTGAATGAAATTATTCCATTTAGCCACATCTCTCCTCTTCCTTCAAAGTATATACTTAACAATTAGGACTCAACAGAAACTTCCTAGGTACCGAACTTTAGACAGTTTGGTTAATTTCTAAGACGCAACTGCTACATAACACCTGCATCCTATTCATAATGTTATAGTCAGGCAAAGTTATTTTTAAAAGGAAAGTCACAGGGTGCTATTTGAATGTCTGGAAAATATGCATAGATACATTACCTGGTTCCATAAATAAATGACATAAAACCTTTGTCCTCTTTAATTAAGTATAAATTATGCAACCTTGTTCTGTAGGGAAAGTTAAATATCTTAAAATGACCATTTTCAAGTTTGTCTGGCTATCTGTTCCTAGTTATTCATGGAGTGAGGCGTCCCCATTCTCATTTTCTTCCTTTTTAATAATCAGAGTTTATTTCTTGTTACTGCTGGCCATGTTATATAATCGTTGTTTATTTGCACTTGGGCACATTAACTTTTATTGCTATATGTAAATATTTCATTACAACTTTTGAGAGTAGAGAACAGAAGAGTATGTATCTAGCAAAGACTGGCTTAAGTGAGTGTAAACTGAGGTAAATTATTATGTAATAATTCCCACTTACAGACTATTCACAACAGTATAGTGTTTCAAAAAGAGTTATATAGGGGTTGGGGATTTAGCTCAGTGGTAGAGCGCTTGCCTAGCAAGCACAAGGCCTTAGGTTCGGTCCCAAGCTCCGAAAAAAAGAAAAGGAAAAAAAAAAGAGTTATATATGGAATGATACTTTTGAACATATTTCCCCTCCGAATTAATAACTCATAGGTAATTGAGGTTAAGTCACTTAATAATATTTATTCATCCTTCAGGGTGAGCCTGGGGTTGTACGGCATGCTGGATTTTCCCTGGAACGTGGATTGGGTGTGACTCACTCTTTTCTCAGGGAGCACTGCTGTGTACATGGGGCAGTGAATAAAACCCAAGTAAATAAGAGGATTAATGCAAAGTGGGAGACCTGCTGGACTCAAGTGCTTGATGGGAGATGAAAGACAAAAGGCATGGTGTTCATTTAAGTGGTCAGGGACAGTAGCACTGAATGGAGACACAGTGGAGGCTCCAACTAGACGGATAGACGGAGTCCTACAAGCTGGCAACAATACAGAATGTCAAGACAGCTCATTGTGAGACATTAGGGGAGCAGAAACCAGGCCTACTCTGTGAGGAAGGAGCCAGGGTCAGAAAGCGGAGTGACTGTCGCTAACAGGGTATTTCATGAATCTAATTTAAAATTCCGTCCTCTCTGCAAACGGCATTTTGAGTCTGCAGACTACCGTAGTTCAAGGCAAATGAGAAGAGAAGCATTACATTAAAAAAAAAAAAAAAGAAAAATTGAAGCGATACTTATGGGAAAAAAATACACAAATTCCAATAAGAAGCCAGTCAAAGTCACTTCTCAGCAGGGAAATGCAAATTCAAACTGGAGGAGATGGCAGGCTCACAAAGGCGGCTATAATTAGGAAAACTAACAGTATTGCATCGTGTGGATTTGGAATGGTCCCCAAAGGCATGTGTGTTAAGAAATTGGGCTCCGGAGCGGCACTAGTGGGAGACTGTGCAGACTTCAAGAGGTGGAGATCTTCCCATCAGTTGGAGGACGTCCGTGGAGGGGTTGTGAAGAGCCAGGGTTTTGGGGGGGTTTGGGGGGTTTTGTTTGGTTTTGTTTTCTGTACTCTTTTTACAGCATGAACAAGGAGTAGATGGCTTTGACCACATGAAGACATGATGTGTCACCACCAGAACCCAAACAATGGAGCAGATCCAGGCAACAACTAAAACCTATAAAACTGGGCCAGAATAAAACCTTACTCCATGTAGGGTAGCTGCCTCCAGTGTGTGTTCCAGCGAAGCGACTCTATCTATCGTGGGCCGGCGTTGAGAAGGACATGGGGCAGCTAGAAGTTGCCTGTTGCTTGTGGGTGGGCTTATTTTAGAAAATAACTTATTTTATCTTGTCTTGTCATTTTTTTTTTCACAGACTGCAACTAGTTTGTGGATACAATGTCATGATTGATTGTCTCCATAAAAAGGTCAGCCGAGAGCTGGATCACCTGGCTTTCATCTTTTTGTTATCTCCCAGTTCAGATTGCTCGCATCTCTTAACATCCAGCCTTCTCTCGATCAGCCTCTGAGCTCTGCACACTGGAGCCTCAGTACGATCTTCTTCATAGCTTTAGCGTGATGGTGGATTCCTCTCTCAACACTGCTCTTGCTGGGCAGGAAGAGAACCCCTGGCCTTTGGGATGATGTCACAGTGTGGAGCTGGTGTTCATTATGGTTCCTGCAGAAAGTTTAGTTGCATTTAGAAACATTCCCCATTTTGTGAGAGGGCTATCATCACAGAAAGATTTTTGTTTATTTTTTTTTTTTTAGCAGAATCTCATCATGTAGCCATGGGTAGCCTAGGACTTGTATGTAGACCAGGCTGGCTTCTAACTCAGAGAAATTTGCAGCTTCTGCTTCCCAAGTGCTAGGATCAAAGACACGAGCCATCACTCCTGGTACTTTACCTGCTTCTTACAAAGTTAACCATACACTTAAAATATGATACAGCTCCTGTGGGCACTACTCACAGATCCCTGAACCTTTAAAATTACTGTAATAGACCTGAGCCTTAGATTGGGGGTAATGAATCCCAGCTGTGTATGAGGGGGGTGTGGATCTCCCAGAAGCTGAGGTTCAGGTGTACCAGTATAGTGGCTTCTACATGACTCACTCACTTAGTCCCCAATTGGGCACCATGCCTGGGTAGGGTAAAATGGATTAATAGATGGGATTTCTGGTTTATCTTTAGACAACATGTCCAGGTTTCCCTGTCATTCTCCCAGGTAGATACAGCTGATTTAAGCAGAGTTGACCTCATGTTTTTCCTGCATGTAGTGTCAGCGCCTTTGGGAGTCCAGATGAAGTCCCCCTGGAACCTGCCATGTGGGTGCTGTGAATTAAACCATACAAGAGCCAACCTGTGCTGCTCTTAACCAGTGAGCCACCTCATACCCTCAGCCCACAAACCTTTAATGTTCAATAAAGTCTTGTTCTCAAAAAAAAATATGATACAGCAACTCCACTCATAAATACTATCTAAAACAAATGAGCATACACATTCACAGGAAAACCTGAACACAAATGCTCATAGCGTTATTGGTGGTAATATGTCAATATATGTAGTGCAATAATACAATGGTATATTACTCAGTCATGGAAAAAATAAGCTACTCATATATTCCATTGTAATATGTGGAGCTCAGTGTTACCACTAAAGCAGCTAGCATGCACACATGCATGTGGTGTGATCTCCATACTATTTATATGGACGTACAGCTTTGCAGTGATGGAAAGTGAAAGCTGGGGAGGCCAGTCCTTGCCTGGGGCAAAAGACAGGAAAGCGCAGAGCAGGAAGAACTGTTCTACTAGAGTGTGATGCAAATACACCAAACGGTCCTGGTCATGTTGGGGGGTCACATGAGTATGGGCACTTCTCAGGACTCACTGAACTGTGCACTTGCCAGGGACACATGTTGGCACATGTAAATTATGGCTCAATAAAGTTCATGAAGATGAAGAACTACTGATCTTTTTTATTTTCTTTTCTTTCTTTCTTTCCTTAATGTGTACCATCATTGTTTTCAAGAGCACAGTAAATGAAATAATATTTCCCCTGTATTCCTTTTAAAAATATTTTTTTGATATTCAATACCTCTTTACCAATTCTGACTGGGGGTATTTGTTTGTTTGTTTTTTATTGGATATTTTATTTATTTATATTTTAAATGTTATCCCCTTTCCTAGTTCCCCTCTGGAAACCCTCTATCCCATCCTCCTTTCCCCTACTTCTATCTGGGTACTCCCCACTCACCCACTCACTCCCTCCCACCTCCCTGACCTGGAATTCCCTTATGCTGAGACATCAAATCTTCACAGGACCAAGGGCCTCTCCTCCCACTGATGTCCAACAAGGCTGTCCTACGTATGTGGCAGGAGTCTTTCCATGTGTACTCTTTGGTTGGTTGTTTAGTCCCTGGGAGCTCTGGGGGTTCTGTTTTAAATGTTATTTCATGTATCTCAAACTGGCCTCAAACTCAGTCTGTAGCTGTGGATTGAATACACTACCAACCTTTAATATCGTGCTGAGGATTGAACATGGGGCTTCAAGCATGCCAGGTAAGCATTCTACCAACTGAATGATGGAACACAGTTAGAAGAAAATTGAGAGCTTCTAAACTAAACTAGTTTACTGACATTAAAGAGGTTTTGACATCATTGCCGTGTGTGTGTGTGTGTGTGTGTGTGTGTGTGTGTGTGTGTGTGTGTAAGTACATGTGTATAATGTGTATACCTGGGTTTGGGAAAGCCTGGAGTCAACCTCCGACATCATTCTTCAGGAGTCATTTATGTTATTTTTGTGGGACAGGTGTGGACTTTTTCAGATAAGTTAGGCAGCCTATAAATATCATGGGCTATAAAAATCACCACTCTTCCCCCCCCGTGGCCACACTTGAATTTTATTGTAATATATTCACCATGACAGAGTGTGTGTTATTCCCTTTCTGGTTTCCGGGCCAACATCCCCCTCCCTCCCCCTCCCCTTCTTTATGGGTGTTCCCCTCCCCATCCCTCCCCCCCTTGCCGCCCTCCCCCCAACAATCACGTTCACTGGGGGTTCAGTCTTAGCAGGACCCAGGGCTTCCCCTTCCACTGGTGCTCTTACTAGGATATTCATTGCTACCTATGAGGTCAGAGTCCAGGGTCAGTCCATGTATAGTCTTTGGGTAGTGGCTTAGTCCCTGGAAGCTCTGGTTGGTTGGCATTGTTGTACATATGCCCCTTCAAGCTTTTCCAGTTCTTTCTCTGATTCCTTCAACAGGGGTCCCGTTCTCAGTTCAGTGGTTTGCTGCTGGCATACGCCTCTGTGTTTGCTGTATTCTGACTGTGTCTCTCGGGAGAGATCTACATCCGGCTCCTGTCGGCCTGCCCTTCTCTGCTTCCTCCATCTTGTCTAATTGGGTGGCTGTATATGTATGGGCCACATGTGGGGCAGGCTCTGAATGGGTGTTCCTTCTGTCTCTGTTTTAATCTTTTGCCTCTCTATTCCCTGCCAAGGGTATTCTTGTTCCCCTTTAAAGAAGGAGTGAAAGCCAAAATCACCACTCTTGAGCTTGTCAGGGTGTACCTGGCATAGGGACACCATTCCCTATGGATAGTGAACGAAGACTGTGTTGGAACCCAGCTAGCATGGCCCCAGAGTGACAGTGGCAATGGAAGTCTCCAGGAGCAAGCTCAGAAGCGGAGAAGCAGGTGGAGCATGGGCTGCCAGGCAGGTGCACGACACCCACACTCTGGAAGACAAGTGAACATTTGTCACTGTAGAGGACGTGTTTGTTCTAGCATGGAGGAAATGTGGTGGCAGCAGATGAGAACAGGAAATTTTCTCTTATGAACTATTTTGGGAAGGGCCTTTCCCGCTCTGAGTTATGTGTGATAGTAAGCATACATTTATCCTGAAGAATATACAGGTTTTCCTCACAGAAACAGAAACTCCATTTCTAAGTTCATTGCTGTGCATTTTCCCCCCACAATGAGTTTCTTTGTGATACTTTGTCAAACTATAAAGCAGTAAAATTTGGTAAAGACCAATATGAAGGATCTGGCTTGGTCACATTTGTAACTTAATCCTTAACAGAAAGTGAAAAACAAAAAATTACAATATAACATCATTTTAATATGTGTAAGATGTTGATTTAATAATAGACCAGAGAGTAGAGGTGTGGAATACTGAAGGTCGAAGAGCTTAATTAGGAAAAGGTTGGAAGGATTGGAGAGATGGGTAGATGTGGGGAAGAGTAAGACAAAAGGTGTATGGAAAAGCCATATGGAAGCCTACTGTCTTGTAACCCAAATACAAAGTACCAGAGAGATTGAAGGGAGTTGCTCTGAATATCTAGATAATGCTATTCATAGAAGAAGTGGGTTACTAGACAAAGTTCCAGCTATGGGACACCTCAATTAGAGCTGGTCAGGAAGGCCCCCAGAGACCACAGCACAATTCAGACTTGTCCTGGTTGTCCACCAGAACTAGAAGATAAGACTTCAAGGTATGTGGTGTCTTCAGCAAGTCTTATCTTCCAGACAGGATGTATCTACCTGTGCAATACCAGCAAGATTGTTATGGAGGCAACCAATCACCTTATGATTGGATGTGTGGCCTGCTCCACAATACCTGATAGAGAGAACTCATGTCTTAGACTGTAACCCTGGTTAGCAACCTATGCTTGGGAAGGCTGTAAGCCCAAGGAGATAACAACTACCGTCATTTAACTAAACTGACATAGACCAAACTACCTTCGAAATATCTATATTTATACCCATAGACAAAGGCTGCTTTTTCAACTAATGAGAGAACCTTCTCTTTGTAGCAAATGGAAGCAAATACAGAAACTCAGTTTCACAGGATGCTGAGAACAAATGATAGTTGGGGGTTCGTCCCTAAATAAGATATTTACAGCATTAGAAAACATTGTAAAAAAGGAGTTGTGGTTAAGTAAGAGTCAAGAGATAGAGTAAAGAACTGATAAATGCCACCCTCTAGACTGAACACAGCTACCACAATGGTGAACTCACAATCTGTTGTTCGCATTGAGCCTACATAAGACCGTACTTGGCAGCTACCAGGCATGGAAGGAAGAAGACCTTATGGGACCCAGTCTTGGTTGCTGCACATTAGGCCTGTGATAGATGCTGAGACAGAGTCACTGACTTTAGCTGTTTGCCTACTGCTGAGCTCACCAGGTGCCCAGGGACAGCTTCAAACCCAGATGGCCCTTGTTAAACTCAGTGGGTCACAGAAGAAAGTGAATAGACATGAGAAAGAGATGTGTAGGGGAGGGAAGAGACAGAAATGGAGAGTGGGGAGATTGGAAAGATGAGAGAGGTCGGTTGTGTTATGTACGTACATAAAATTGTCAAGAGAACAGATTTTAGTAATAACAAACTATTAAATTACATATTTATTTATTTATAGTTCTTTGTTTGAAACCGGGCTTTGTTGTCATCAAGGCTTGCTTTGAACTATTTAAGGATAATCTAATCCTCCTGTATGCACTTCTGTGTCACCACACCCAGGCTTACTTAATGCTGGAGATGACTCCATTGCTTTGTGCCCACCAGGCAAACTTTCTATTCACTGAGGACCATCCACAACCTACAGTTGTGTTCATTTTGAGTCAAGTACTCTGTAGAACACAGTCAGCATTCTGTCTGGTCCCAGGTCACCTAAAATTGGTCTTTTTTTCCCATTGAGAATACATTGGAGGAAAACACCAGTTTTAGATTTTTGTGATGGGAAACTTTGTCATTTCAAGAGGAAATTCTCAGGCACATGTAGGCTGCCTTGGAAAAAATAAAGTCTAGTAAATATCTTTACATTATTTAAATAATGCTGGTTGTATGAGTCCATGCATAATGTTCACTCTTTTATGTAACTGGGTGAAATGAGGCATAGAAAACCAAGACCAGAGAGGCGAGGCTACAATTCTGTGAGAGACCGAGGAGTCTATGCGCTGGAAAATCGATGACTAGCTGGTACTTACTTCTCCGCAAAGCTCATTTTATTTTATTTTTTTTTTTTACACTGTACCAACAAGCTTTATTTAGAAAGAATGATAAAATTTACAATTACTTCTTATTTTTTTTTTTTTTTTTTTTTTTTATTAACTTGAGTATTTCTTATATACATTTCGAATGTTATTCCCTTTCCCGGTTTCCGGGCAAACATCCCCCTCCCCCCTCCCCTTCCTTATGGGTGTTCCCCTCCCACCCCTCCCCCCATTGCTGCCCTCTCCCCAACAGTCTAGTTCTCTAGGGGTTCAGTCTTAGCAGGACCCAGGGCTTATTCCTTCCACTGGTGCTTTTAGGATATTCATTTGCAACCTACGAGGTCAGGAGTCCAGGGTCAGTCCATTAACAAATAGTCTTTCCATGGCTTAGTCCCTGGGAAACTCTGAAATAGTTGGCATTGCTTACATATGGGGTCTCGAGCTCCTTCAAGCTCTTCCAGTTCTTTCTCTGATTGTTCAACAGGGTCCTGTTCTCAGTTCAGTGGTTTCCTGCTGGCTTTGGCCTCTGTATTTGAGGACATTTGGACACTTCTCTCTCCAATCTGGGTTCACATTTTGATCATCGCTTGAGTTTCATTTGTTCTAGGCATCTAGGCATCAAGCATTTGGGCTAATGCTCCTTATCAATGAGTTCATGGCATTGAATGTCTTTCTGTGATTGGGTTAGCTCAGCCAGGATGATTAGTTCCCTGTTGCCAAATGCCAGATTTCACAAAGTCATTGTTTTTGATAGCTGAGTTTATTCCATTGCTGTATGTGTTTTTGGCTTGTATTGTTTCCTTTTTGAAGGGCATTTTATTTTTCTTTCAATGCAGGGTTTTATAAATAAGGCCTGGCTAACCTGGAACATAGTGGAGTCCAGGCTGGTGTCTTTTTATATGTTGGGGCATCTTTTGCCTATATGCCCAGGGATTAAAGCATGGATCCTCAGGCAGTTAAACATTTCAAAAATTTTCTGAGGAAAATTTTTTTTCTGCAGAATGGTGGTGCATGCAGTCTGCAATCCCAGTACTTAACAATGGAGGAGGATCTCTGTTTCAAGACATCCTGGTCCAGCATTTGCTGTCAGATGAGAAAAAAAAAACCAAAAATTCACTTTTCTGGCTTTCCAGGGTTTTTTTTGATTTGCATTTTCCTTTACTAATATTAACAATTTCTTTGGGTGTCTTGGAATTATTTATTCTCAGATATATATATATATCTGACCTGACATATAGCTCTGAACCCCATTTTTATACAGGGTGCATATGCCCCTGCTGTCTAACTTCTTCAGTTCCCTTGTATCTATTTTGGAATGAAAGCCCTCATTGTTTAGGATTGGCAAAGATCTTTCCCAATCTGTTGGTTGCCGTTTTTCCTACTGTTCTTGTGTCCTTTGTCTTGGAAACTTTTTTAGGCAGTTTTATGAGATCCCACCATCATTCTTGATCTTAGAGCATTTTTCTATGTGTTTTGTAAAGGAAATTTTTCCAGTGAATGTTCAAATGCTTCCCTTATTTTTCTTCTACAGTTTGATATGTAATTTTGGTAAAGAAAAATGTGGAGGTTTTGATCCAATTGGACTTAAGCTTTGTACAGCATGGATAAGCATGGATAAGTTTTGCATGTTGACCTTTCCCCACTGTTGAACTGCACATCACCTAAACCTAAAAGGCTATCTTTTTTCCATTGGATGGTTTTGGCATCTAAAAAATGTTTTGTAGGTGTGGGGTTCATGGTCTTCCTGTTCCATTGGTCTATCTGTCTGTCTCTGTACCAATACCATGCAGTTTTTATCACTATTGCTCTGTAATACTGCTTGAGATCTGGGATAGTGATTCCCACAACCTTTTATTGTTGAGGATAGTTTTAGCTATCCTGGGTTTCCTTGTTATTCCAGATGAATTATGCCAAATTGTTCTGTCTAACTCTTTGAAGTCAAATACCAAATGGTTGGAATTTTGTATGGGGATTAAACAATGAATCTGTAGATCAGCTTTTTTGGTAGAATGGCCATTTTACTATATTAGATCCTCACCTGAATCCATGAGCCTGGGAGAACCCATCTTCTGAGATCTTCTTCAATTTCTTTCTTCAGAAGTCTTAAAGTTCTTAGTACTCAGATCTTTTCCCTTTGCTTAAAGCATGGACCAATGGTGTCTTGTCTGTCTGGTTTTATTTTATTTGTTTCTTTGAGAAGGATGGTCATTTCCTAATTTCTTTCTCAGCCTGTTTCAAACCTTTTGCCTCAGGCTGCACTGATTTATTAGGACTTAATTTTGAGCCACTTTGCATGAGAATAAGTTTTTAAAATCAGCTTTAGTAGTTTCTGGTGGAATTTTTGGGATCAAAATAATACTAATCTATCATCTGCAAATTCATTGATATTTTGCTTTTTATTTTCCTATCTGTAGTAAAAATAATTCTACTTTAGTTGTTTTTGCTCTGGCTAGAACTTTAAAACTATATTGAATAATTACCAAGTGATTAGCCATTTAGTTATTTTGTTGGGATTCATACCAAAAGTACTTTTATTGATCAAAGCAATTTTTATCTGTTTTCCCCTAAAATTTCTCAGTGAAGGAGAAGAAAATATTTTCCTCAGATTCATGTCCTTTTCTCAATTGTGTTTAATTCTACATATATAGCATTTAGGTTATCATATAAATGTTATATAAATATATAAAAGTATATAATGATTTTTTTTTGATATTTATGGTAAATTAAATTTTGAAAAAATAATCCTGGACTTGAAAAGCAAAATAAAATAAGGTTTCTAGTGGAAAATAATATCCTGGTCCATGCTTAAACTGAACCCAAATACAAAGGCTTATTCAATACATTTTAAATTTTAAAGGGCGGCAATGGGGGGGAGGACTATCTGGGGTTTCAAAAGAACAAACCAATTAACAAAAAAAAAAGGGGTTAGGGGGATGTTGGCTGGGAAATGAAAAGTCAGGATATAAATGCTGAATGTAAATAAGAAATTTTAAGTTAATAAAAAAGGTGTAAAAAAAAAATATGTGTTGGATTTGGCTGTGTTGGGGATTTAGCCAGAGGACAGTTTTGAGACACTTGCCTCTCTCCAGCAAGGGTTGGGTTCAGTCCCCAGGTTGGGAAAAAAAAAGAAAAAAAAAAAAAAAGAAAAGTTATGCTCCCCATCTTTATACTGGCATGGTTTTGTTGTCAACTTGACAGAAGCTGACAGCCTGATGACATTGGTGTTCCCTGTTGCCATGAATGCCAGATTACACATTTACACATCTGTGTAATCACTTGTGGGGGTTTTATTTATTGCTGTATGTGTTTGTTGGCTTGCTTGTTTACACTTTTTATTTTTATTTTCTTTTCAATGCAGGGTTTCTCTGTGTAGGCCTGGCTAACCTGGTGTTCACTCTGTAGTCCAGGCTGGCTATGAACTCTGCATCAGCTCCTGCCTCCCTGAGTGCTAGGATTAAAAGCCATGCACTAACCAGCATCTATAAAGCAATTTCAAAATTAACTGAAAAAAATTTTTTCTGCTGAGGGTCTTGGTGTAGGTTTTTAATGAAACCAGTACTTAAGCCAGAAGCAGATGGATTCTGTGAGTTCAACATGCCATGGTATGGAGAAGGACTGATGATGAAAAAAAACTTTAAAAATTACTTTTTTCTGGCTTTGCCATTTTTCCAATTTAAGATCCATGGGATGTTTTTAGGGTTGGACATTTAATCAGTGGAACAGTGCAAACGATGGAGGCCCTGGGTTGTGAAATCCCCAGGAAGAAAAATAGAAAAATAGAAAAGAAAAAAAAGATTGTGTCCTTTTATTGTGAATATGTATGTTTGGAACTATTTATTCTCCTGATATATATATATATGTGTATTATATATATATCAGGTTATATAATGTATACACATATATTACCTGATATATAATGAGGTCTATATATACATATATACATGTGCATATGCATGTACATACACATATACACATATACATCCCTGATATATATCTATGGTGAGTAATCAAAATTCATCTATCATCACTCTATAGGTGCATTAGATAACTGTCACAAAACACAGGTGGTTGCTTCATTTACTACTGTGCTTGGGTCATCAAAGTGTTCTGGTTTGGAAACATAGGCAGCTTAAGAATCTGCACCATCATCTGAGTTATTTTTTCATGTGTGAAGATAAAGGTCATTTTCAATTGGTAGAATATGACAGGCGGTCAGCATACCGGGAGTTAGGCTTTTCATGTAAGAGACAGACAGGTCATATGGCTAGTTTGCATAAAGAAAAAAAAAGAAATGTTTTGTAATCGCAATCAGGAAAGAGAAGTTGAGCATGGAGACAAAGGATCAGTTTTAGCCGTGTACCTTTCCCCACTGCTGTCTGCACATCACCTAAACCTATGACTAGGTCATAGTACATATGTCAAGTAGTATATCTAGAAATAATATTTTTTAGTCTGGGGGTTCATGTTACTTCCTGTTAGAATATGTCAGCTGGATCTAAGAATATTTTTCCTTAAGAAGAGACAAGAATGTATTTGAGGTGAAGCCTTCTGGGAAGTATTTTTTGAATTGCAAAGAGGTTGTGTTAAAAGAGATTGCCGGTTGTACCTTGTGCTGTGGTAAGATTTTAAAGAGTCATCTTAAAGTGGTACTGGTTTTTGAGGCATGGGGTCATGAAGAACAGCTGAGGGTTGAGCACTGTGAGAGGCCATGTGTTTGTGAAGATACAGCTTCAAGTTGCAATTAGTGGCAAGGATCAACTTGGTACAGGTGGAGTTGAGGCTTGGCACCATGATAAGAGCCTGAGAGGCTATGGTGAAGCCTCCCTGAGATGGGAAGACAGCATTTTGCCTCACCATGAGATGAGGGAAAGGGGGCAGCAGGTGGAGCCAGGCAGCTGGAGCCTAGAAGACAAGGTGTGTGCTACAAAGGACAGAGCTGGAGAAGTGACCCAAGTCCTGGGTCGAGCCCAGAAGATCGTGAGTGGATCCAGGCATTGGACAAGCTAGAGTTTGACTTTGCTTTTGATTGTGACTATGCCCTGATATTTTTCCTTCTGGAAGGAAGAATGTATTTTAGTGGAGCCTACAGTTAAGAAACTTTGAATTGTAAAAAGACTGAATTATAAAAGAGATCGGATACTGTAAAAGGATTGATGTAAGAAATTTTAAAGACTGTGGGACTCTTAAAGTTACTTAGATCTTGGGGATGCATAAGAAAGTAATGGTAAGTCTAATTAGTATTGACCAATGGACCTGGGTGTAGAGCTGACTACTGGAGCATGGGTAACTTACCAATGGCCATGTCCCTGAAGAAAACTGACTCTCCCTGTCCCAGCATCGGTCACCTCCCTGTAGCTCTTCAACAACTAGTAAAGCCTTTTGAGCCATTCACCTATTATGGTACAATGGTTTGGTCTTACTTTCTTGTACAGATCTTATGCAAAAAAAAAACATTTATGAGCCCTTCACTGACCTTTTCCCACCCTACCCTGGTCCATTCTTAAACTCTACATGATGAAATCCAGAAATCAGAAGTAAGAGAAACAGAGGAAGAGCACCTAGGAGAGCAGAGAATATCAGTGAGATGTGGGCTTGTACAACACAGTTAAAAGTTTTAAGGTCCTCTAGGTTTGAGGACCCCAATGAGATACAGTTAGGCCCTATCTTGAACTGAGTCACATGAACTACTTATTGCAATAGTGATGGCTTGAATGCTAGAAACCAGCCGTGAGGCTCACTGCAGGCTGTCTTACCGTGCTGAAATGGACTCATTATGTCCATTCAGCTGTACTTCCCAATTCACCAAATCAGACCAACTTTTAGTAAGTTCTTAGCTTTCAAACTATTTCTCCCATGAAGATCATATTCTCTATCTCTAATCCCCTTTGATCCTATTTTCCTTGGCTGCTCCATAGCCTCTGGGTAATAGTTACCTTCAGTGTCTACATTCTGTGCAGTCAAAAATCATCTATACTGATGTGTTTGAAAATGTTTGGCCCAGGGAGTGGCACTATCAGGAGGTCTTGCCTTGTTGAAGGAAACGTGTCACTGTGGGGGTGGGCTTTCAGATCCTCTTCCTAGCTGTGTGGGAGCCAGTCTTCTCGCATCTGCCTTTGGATAAAGATGTAGAACCTTTGGCTCCTCCAGTCCCACGTCTGCCTGGATGCTGTCACGGTCCCACCTTGATGATAATAGGTTAAGAACACTAACTGCTCTTCCAGAGGTCCTGAGTTCAAATCCCAGCAGCTACATGGTGGCTCACAACCATCTGTAATGGACATCCGATGCCCTCTTCTGGTGTGTCTGAAGACAGTGACAGTGTACTCACATACATTAAATAAATAAATAAATAAATAAATAAATAAATAAATAAATAAATAACAACTGGTGTGTTATTTTTACATTCCCTTCATGTTACAGAGTCCCTAATCTTCTTACCATGTGCATTTAATCTCATTCATGAGATGTTATTTTTGTTTCCCTTGTCTTGCTGTTTTTGTGATTGACAGGGCAGTTTGGTGGGTCTTACCTCTGGCATTCATATTTGGAGAATCCTTATGTTGTCACTTTCATGATCATCTTGACCTTACCTTCTCCATGTGGCCTGACGGGCACCACTAGTAAGTTCCTTTTAACCTCATAGCACTAGAGTCTTATTCTAAACGGAGATGCATTTTCCCACATGGAGCCTTGGCAGACACAAAGGGCCTCCATATCTTCTTTTGACATTGAGTAATTTTCAAAAGTAAACTGCCCACCAGAGGTGTTGGTGCGTGAATATCCCTGCTCTGTGTTGGTCTCTCAGTTATGGTTTTCTACCATGTGAAGTTCATTGCACATCCCCTGTCACCTCTAGGAAACATTTGAATTCAGACATCACCAAAAGGAAAAATACATCATGTGATGGTCGCAGGTTCCCCTCACATGCCTAACCTTTGTTTTCCAGTTTCTGTTTTATTTCAGCTCTTACAACACATCCTTTCTTTGTTGAAAATGTAGCCACAGGTTTCAGAATATCTTACTCATTCTGTCTGTTGTTAATCATACTTCTAGTTATCTTGATGGAAATAGGAGTTGCATTTTTAACATCATTATATCCATAAATGATTATTTGAAAAATAATTTCTTCCCCTGATGGTAATAACAGTGTGTAGTAGAGTTACTTTGGCAGAATTAGATGCTGTTTTCCATACTCCTGATGCAATTTTTAAAAATGAGTATTCCCTGAAATTTGATACCATGCATTAGATTTTAACTAGTAGACTTCCTTGTAAATGTGATAAAGAGATAAAAAATTCATTTAAAAAGAAATATTCTAAGAATGTAACTACAGTGTTAAAAAGAGTAATAAAGTATACCTACAGAATATACTTTGAGAGCTGGGAGTGCTGGCATATACCTGTAAGCCCGGATGAAAGCAGGAGGATCAGAAGTCCAAGGTCATTGTCAGCTACATAGAAACACTGAGGCTAGCTTGAGCTACATCATACTGTCTGAACACACACACACACACACACACACAGAGACACACACAGAGACACACACACCACACACAGAGAGAAACACATACACACATACACACACACAGACACACATACACACACATACACACACAGACACACACACAGAGACACACACACACATGCATATACACATGCACACACACCACACACACACACAGACACACACACACTTTGGAGAAAATACATTAATTCATGCCCCAGCCAAATACAAAACAAGTTTTAAAGGTAACAAGTAAACAAAAAAAGAACAACGAACTGCCATCACACTGATATATAACAGGTACATTTAAGTCTAACTTCACAAACACAGAACACACATGGTAGTGGTCACTTGCAATTCCAGCATTCAGAAGAGGGACAGGTCAAACATTTAAGGGTTACCTGGACTGCATGGCACACACAGGTTCACAAGCATTCGTGATATACCTAATGCATTCAAAACGCTAATTTCCATGGTATTACTTGCTAGAGAAAATAGTTTTAAAATAGTATACTAAAAGCACAAAGAAATCCCATGCAAGTACAGGACTAACAGATATATAAAGAATCCAATAATGTACTGAATGAAGATTTTAACAGGGTGCATCTTCTAAGACTATAAATGGAGTTTGATGTGTAAGTTAACCAGGGGAGGGCAATGCAGACACACTGAGGCTTCTAGCATGTTGAAATATAGCTTAATGCAATGATACTTGCTTGATCTGCATTGAACAAAACATGTTAACACTGGTTCACAGAATCGCAGCCAGAGGATACTGCAACATGAGTCCTCATGGGTGGCTTTGATTCTTGTATTCATTAAGAAAAGAATGGATTAGAAAGCTGAAGCTGCTTTCTCACAGAAAAAGAGTATCAAATTAGGAAATAAAAATATAAAGACTGAAGTTTGGGAGTCTCTAACAGAAAGCTAGAAAGGTACGTGTGTTAATCAGAGACTTGTTCTGGGTTAATGCAGGCAACTGTCATGTCATCCAACGGCCATCTGCTGAGTACTGTTTGAATCTCACTTTTCTTCTTCTCTTCCTCTTCCCCCCCTCCTCTCTCCCTCCCCCTTTAACATTTAGTATATAGTATGGTGGTTTTATACTTAAGCTTTGGAGTCTTACTCCATAGATCCATTGCCATCATTACCGTAACATTCTAACTTCGCCACATACAACTTCTGTGGCCCCAGAGAAACAAATTCACCTTTAAACACCCTACTCCACTCATCTGGAGAAGAATGTGGCGCATGACTTGAATTCCAGCTCTTGGGAGGGAGAGGCAGCCTAGTCTACAAAGTGAGGTCCAGAACTGTCTCAAAAAAAAATTAATTAAAAAGAGATAACTATAATACCTGCTTGAGGTCCTTAAAAAGGTTACGTTGGTGCATGTAAAATGTTCAGAAAAGTGAGTGGAATTTACTAAAAATTAAACAGTTCTGTAATTGTACATGGCTAGCAAGTCCTTACAACTTCTACAAAATACCTGTCCAGTGCTCATTGGGAAGAGAAAGTCTAAACTGGAATGCAACAAGACTGTGCAAAGACAGTTTGTGCTTGGAGATGGGAGGTAGACCTGGGTGTGTAGCAGTGGCAGACAGCAACATCACTCACTCGTTTCCGGAGGTTTTGAGATCAATGGTAATGACGCCAGTGCCCCCCAGCTGGTGTTCATTGCAACAGGAGACGGTAGCTGCGGAATGGAGAACTTACGGTATCAGCTATTACACAGAGGTGTGTTGGAACAGATCTTCTGATCGAGAGAACAAACAGTAATTACTTGCCTTTGCTCTCCCAAGTATTTCCTGGTAGAGCAAATTGTCAATGATTATACTTTGTTGGTCACATCTGCTGAACAAAACCCTGCTGGCATTTTATAGGAACTCCTTGTACCGGGACTTTACGATAATTGCAGAAAAGAATTCAATGAAGAGGTACACATTCATAAATCCCCAGAGTTAACATTAACGGGAGATTAGTTTGGCATTACCAGTCATTACTGAAGATGCAGTTGGACCTGTGTCACCTTCAAGATTTGGGCAATGTACCAATCAGGACAACTCAGAATTACTTAAAATTTTAGAATAGCATGAATTTTATGTTGTCCAGAACAAAAAAAGGGGATGTCAAAAAGTCTTAAACGTATAACCATGTTCTTGACTCTAAGTGTGTAAGACTGGATCACTTTTTCTAGAACATCTCTGTGAGGATGGGTAGGGGGAACAAAACATCTTATGAATAAGAATTCAGAATCTTGGGTCATGTTTATAAGTCAGAGACATTTGCTATTTGGTGCCTCAACCACATTCATACCAGTTCCTGTGTGTCCTGTGGGCCTTTCTACCAGCCGGAATCATCACAATGCCAAATAGTGCAGACTACTGCTGTGTTCCTTATTTGTCAGATACAAGAGCTGCTCTGGACTCTCTTATCCATTGTAGAAGAGAAACTAACCTGTCACATGAGGATTACTGTGGTTTGATTCATGCTTGGCAGATCCCCCCACTTGATAACATGATGTGTTGCATCAGATGCGGAAGGCTTAGCTTTTCAGTTAAAGGGGGAAGTGATTCACAACTGAGCTGTTTGCTTCCAGACTTGTCAGACAAGGGAAGCCACTCAAGCAGACAGCTTCCAGCAGAATCCTCCAAGCAGCTGGGAACAGGCAAGCAGCACCTGTGCTTCCTGGGCTCCGGGCTTACTCTGCAGGTGAATTCTTACAGCTCTGTAATTATGATCGATAGCAGCTAGGAAACACCGTTCATTTAATAATTTGACCCTCTAACCCTTGAAAGGATCTCAAGGAAGCTTCCTTTCTTCGTTTCAGTACTAGAATATCAAAAACTGTAAACTTGACATGTCACTGTTACCAGGTTTAGAAAAATAAGAGTTTGGGGGGTTTTGTTTGTTTTTGTTTTTCAGATGTGGTTTCCCCATGGAGTCCTGGCTGTCCTAGAACTCCATCTGTAGCCCAGGCTGGCCTTGAACTCACAAAGATCCACCTGTGTCTGCCTCCTGAGTGCTGGGATTAAAGGCACCACCATGGCCTGCAAAATCAGTTATTTTTAAAGAAGCACATTTTTGTCAGAAAAAAAAAAATCAAGATGCCAGACAGTATACATTGTACATGAACCAATGCATTTAGCCTAATAAAGTGCAAGTTATAGCCAGAGGTTTATGAAACATAAATTAAAGTTTCACATAAATGGGTTTTATTTGTGAAAACATCACCCGAAATGCAGAGACCTTTTAAAGTAAAAATTTTGTTTGCAGCTATATGGAATCTCTTGTCATTAAAGTGGTGAAGACAGGAAAGTCATTTTTGGAATTAATACTAAGGTTAACTCATCCACCAAGGTAGCCGGATGGTCTTCTGTTTGGAATTCTAAGCAACTGAAGCTAACAGTATGAGGTATGCCAACAGACACAATTCAGTCATGCAGGCCGACAGCTACATTAATGCTTCGATACTAGGAGAAAATGTATTAAAGCTGGGTGTGAGATTTTACTAAATTATAGTTCTGAGTGTAAGTGAAAATAAAATACCATTAGCACAGATCTCTTTTGCATCATGTGAACACTCTTAATTGTAAGTACTGGTTGGACATATACATTTCATATAAATATACATCTTGGGGCAAATAGTATTTGATCTAATTTTGTGCAAAAAATATAAGTAATTTTTCCCATATGCTCAAATTATTTTAACAAACAAGGGGTGAAAAGTAAACTGAAAGGCATTGGTCATTCTCTTGGTTCTTCTTTCTTTACTGAGTTACTATTGTGTACAGGCATTGTTTCTGATCACTGAGATACCCCATGTCACATAAGCTGATGGAGAAAACAAGCACACATGTGCAATACCCACATTTGAAGCATCTCAACAGGAAACCAGTGTTTTGGGAGGACATGTTGAGACTCCTAAGAAACATGAGGTGACACCAGTTCCATCAGTGCAGCCACAGGTACACTGCTCGTGGCAGAACCACCTGGGCTGCTTTAAATTTAGCTTGCAAAGGGGGGGGGATAGCATTCACACTCTGATGTGTGACTCACACACATCCCTCCTGCCCCACCACAAAGGAAAATAAAACACACTTAAATATATCCTCAAATATGTAGGCTAAACAGCTTAAGTGCTTCTGAAGTATATTGGGAAAGGGTCCAAACAAATCACAAATGATCTCTACATGTGGCCAGGTTAGGCACAGAACCACAAGAATGGAAGGTCTTGCTGGCTGTGTTACTTTTTATTTGTTCCCTTTGAATAGGAAACACATAAGACACTGGGAGGCTAACCTAAATGTTTGTAACAAAGTACTTGACTTAATGGTGAAATGCACCTTCCTTCTCTCTTCCCAACGCTCTGTCTATTAACTTCTTTGTTCTGCCTGAAAGCATGCGAAGCTAGGCTGTGCCTTTGAGCCAGCTCCGTCCTAAGCATATTGATTTTGCAGAAGTCTCGTGATATGCTCTCACACTGCTTCATTTAGGCATCCCTATTAATCATTTAAGGCAGTGATTTTCAACCTTCATCCTGCTGCTGTAACTCTTTAATGCAGTTTCTCAGGTGGTGGTGACTCCCAACCATAAAATTATTTTTGTGGCTACTTCATGCTTGTAATTTTGCTACTGTTATGAATCAGAATGTAAATATCTGGTTTCTTATGGCCTTAGGTGATCCCTGTGAAAGGGTTGTTTGACCCCACAAAGAAGTCACAACCCACAGATTGAGAACCACCGATCTAACGAGCTTGGGTTCTGCTTGGGAACCTATTGCACTCCCAGTACTTGAGCTGTTTCTCCCACTACCCAAATTGGTTTATTCTTTCCCCATAGCATTTCAAGCCTACTCCAGAAATTGAGCCAATTCCTTTCTGACTGTCTTAAGTAGGGTTTTATTGCTTGAAGAGATACCTTGGCCAAGACCACTCTTATACACTAAACATTTCATTGGAGCTGGCTTCAGGTTCAGTGATTCATTATGACCAGAAGCATGTATCCAGTATCCAGGCAGACATAGCGCTGAAGGAGCCCAGATTCTGCATGTTGATTCAAAGGCAGCCCAGAAGAGACTACCATCTGCACTGGGTGAGCCTGAGCCCAGCAGGGGACCTCAAAGCTCACCCCACACCTCCTAATCATGTGACATGGGCCAAGCATATTCAAACCACCACACTGCCCATGCATGCCTCAGGAAGGTTGTCTCTAGGTTACCTTTGCTCTCAGATCACCAATACAAAAGTATCAACTTGCACTTTCTTATTCACATGAAGTAACAGCCCCCCTCTCTCTCTCTCTCTCTCTCTCTCTCTCTCTCTCTCTCTCTCTCTCTCTCTCTGTGTGTGTGTGTGTGTGTGTGTGTGTGTGTGTGTGTGCACGCGCACGTGTGTGCATATGTCTGTGTGTCTGTATGTGAGGGTATGTGGGGGCACACATGAATACATGTGCTCTGTGAGTGTATGTGTGTGGGGCACATGCCACAGTGCACATGTAGAAGTCAGAGGGCAACAACTTCTATCCACCATTTAGGTCCTATTCTCAAACTCAGATCATCTGACTTAGTGGCAAGTGCATTTATCCACTGACCCATCTCTCAGGCCCTGAAACTTTCTGGTTGTAAGCAAATTTTAAATTCTTGAAGAGTAGATGCAATATTGTATTTATTATTTATTTTCTCTATTTCTTTAAACTGTACAGAGAACATGAATGAGTATTTGATTTCTTTCAGCTCCAATAGATGTAGAATAAATGGGGTTTTTGTTTGCTTGCTTGTTTCTGTTTAGCTCTGTAAGTCCTGGAACTCACTCTATAGACCAGCGTGTCCTTGAGCTCACAGAGATCCACCTGCTTCTGCCTCCAGAGTACTGGGATTAAAGGTGTGTATCATCACTACCTGGCTTTATTATTTTTTTAGCATTTATTTTCTTTTAAGTGCAAAGAGAAACAAAGCATAGAATTAGCCAGTATAAACTTAGCATTCTCTTTCATTTATGATGACCACAGTCTCTAAATTACTGGACTTATTTTTTAAAATGTCTATGAATGGGGTTTGGGTGAAGGCTCAGTGGTAAAGAGTACTGCTTGTGACAGTCTGACGCCTGGAACCTACACAGACCAGCCTTTTGCATCTGCAAGCCCAGCCATCCGGCAGTGAGATGAGAGGCAGACTGGGGAAAGTGAAGCAACCACAAGTTTGCCAACCAATGATGCTAGAGTCCACCGTGCAACTGTAGAAACAAGAAAGACCCTGTCTCAAGGAGGTGAAGGTGGGATGCAGCTTTGGAAAGTTTCCCTTTGACCTCCACACATGCACCATAGCATATGCATGCCCTAGTATCCACATGGACATGCACGTGAACACATATATAAAATAAAATAAATATTAAAAAGAATCTGTAAGAACCACATTTTGCTTTGTCTTTGTTTCAGTTTCCCTCTTGGGGTAAGTTTTCTCTTAGCTCCCCAGGCTGGCCTAAAACTCAGGATCCTCCTACCGCATCATCCTCACCATTGAGATTACAAACCTGGGCCACCGAGTCTTACTCTACAGTTTATCTTATTTACTCGTGCAATTTTTTCCTAAGGGCATGTGGACCCAAAGACTACACACATGGACTGACCCTGGGCTCCAACCGCATACGTAGCAGTGAATAGCCTAGTAAGAGCAGCAGTGGAAGGGAACATGATTGTTGGGGGGAGGGCGGTAATGGGGGGGGATGAAGAGGAGAACACCCATAGAGAAGGGGAGGGGGAGGGGTTAGGAAACCAGGGAAGGGAATAACAATCAAAATGTAAATAAGAAATACCCAAGTTAATAAAGATGAAAAAAATAAATAAAAACTATGATCTCAAAAAAAAAAAGAATCCAACTAGAAAACAAACAAAAGAGGCCAAGTGAGTTTAAAGTTTGTTTTCAATCATGTACCTTAAAATAGGCAGACAGTTTGTTTTGATGTTTAAATTCCCTTGTTAGCTATTGTTTTGTCTTTTCGAATTTTCTTTGCCTCTAACAAAAGAGGGGAGGAAAATCTATATCAAAACATTGCTCCATGGGTGTTTAAAACTGCACTTAGCAGTACTGTAAAGGAGGGTGTTTTGTGGTAGAAGGAGACATGGAGGAAATTGAAGACTTGAACCATTTTATAGGTAGGAACAGAACCTATAAAAGTCGTGGCTCTGAAGGCAGTGCCCTTGAATGTGAACCCGGCTGCAAGATTTTGCCCTTGTGAATGCCTTTGTGGAAGAGGCTGTCGCTTTCCTGTGTCTTCCTCCATGATCTCGGAATACACAAAAGTTCAAGGTTCCATCTGGGAAACAAAGACCAGACCCTAAACATGCCAGTGATGTCTTGATCTTGGTCTTCCTAACCATGAGAGCTATAATGCATGAACTTCTGCCCGTGTAAGTGACCTCATCGTGGGTGTTGGCTGTGTCTCCATGAACAAACAGAAAAAAAGTGGGTTGAAACTGTTTGACTCTGTTGTCTGTTCCCTGAGGTTGTATAAATCTAGGAGTCCAACAAAAGTTGTTTCTCCTCAATCGAGGAGATCATAAGAATAAAGGGAAACAGTGTTTTCATAAGTTTAAACTCTAAGCTGGATTTAGACTCAGATAATGTGGAGCTTCTGGTTTTGATGGGGAGTGTGTTTCCTCTTATCTCCATGTCTGTGCTTTGGGTCTCTGATACACTTCCTGTCCTTGGATGTTCGTTCCACCTTCCTTTAAAAATGGCATCACCCGTGAGAATGGTCTTTGTTTCTACAGCAATGCTGGACACGTGTGCAAAGCATTCCTTCCTAGATTTCATTCTACAGTTATTTCTCTCAAATCATATTCAGACCTTATGATGCACCACTTTTGTAGTGAAGTCCCATACTCAAGAGCCAGAAAGGTCACCGATTGCCACTTCCATGAGGGTAACATCCAGCAGGGTTCAGACAACAGAGTGAACACCTTTAGAATATCAATGTGATAAGCAGTAATGGTGTCAGCTCTGGTGTCTCCGATTTTAGTTCAAGGATCTGAGAGCCTGAGGTAGGAAAATGAAGATACCCAGGCCAGCTTGGGGCACATAGTGAGTTTGAATCCACAATTGCCTCCACATGGGGGAGATCCTATCTCAAAAAGTACAAGAACAAAAATTTCCTAAATTAGTATCACCTCACAAGATTGCTGAAAGAATTAAAAGATACGCTGTATGTTACAGCACTTTTGAAAACTGGAAGCTATACAGCAAGTAAAGCTGTACACAGACTGCCTCAAGCCTGCTCATGAACTGACCACCACACACCCATGTCCTAACCTCATTTCCCATCGAGGTTCTAGAAACATATCATGTCCAGGTAAGCTAAGGTTGCTGTCCTACCATGTGATGCTTATCTGTATCTTTGTTCCTGCGGTTCATCCTGTCTGCTCACTTCTTCCCTTCAAATCCTTCTCAATTGCCAGGTGTAAACTCTCATGCGCCCTGAGCTCCTGCTCACATGTATTCTGTCATGCGATGTGGCCTGGATTACTGTCAGATCAGACCCTGCGGACAGTCTCACAATAGGCATGCAGTAAACAGGTGGGTTGGTTGGGCTGTCAGCCCTTTCTCTGTCCTCTGAATGCTCATGACAGTTATTTGTTGGCTTTACAGAGCACAGGAGATTGCCCCTGTGGTGGCTAAGTGTATGTGTCAACGTCACAGGACCACAGGAGTCCAGATATTTGGTAAGGCATTGTTATCGATGTTCCTGGGAGCGTGCTTTAGAGGATAACATTAATGTTTAAACTGGAAGCCTGAAGAAGGCAACCTGCTTTCCAAAATGTGAGTGTGCCTCTTCAATAAGCTCGAGTCTTAGAGAAAGATCTCTGGCCTTGGTGATACCATTGGCTGCTCTGGATCTTTAATTTCTTACCTGTCTTGTAGATCATGAGACTTTTCAGGCTCTATAATTACCCACCATGTGATGCCTTATTTTAAAAAAACTATTAATTTATAAAGATACATATATAAAGGAAACTGCATATACAATAATACACGATTTTATATACACGTGCGTCCTATCGGTCCTGTTCCACTGCAAATACCTCAGCAACTGTTCCTATATTGGGCTCTTTAAAAGGAGTTTCTTGTCAGATTCTTAAAAAACACTCCGTGCTGGGACTGGAGAGACAGCAGAGTCAAGATTACTCGCTACTCTAGGAAATGGTGTGAGTTCAGTTCTCAGCACCCACATGCGTCGATCTCAACCATCCACAGCTTCAGCACCAAAGGATCAGATACTGTCTTCAGGACTCCAAGGGCAACTGCATTCGCATGCACGTTACCTCACACAGACACACGTGTACAAACACACTTAAAAGTAATCCTGCTGCCCAGGCATGATGGCCCATGCCTGTACTCCTAGAATTTGAGAAGCTGAGGCAGAAGGATTATGATTTGAGGCCAGCTTGTACTACAGAGCAATACCCTGTCTCAAAAAGCAAACTGAACCAACAGCCAAGCTAAATAATCCAGACCTAAGTCCTCTATGCAAAAATTAATAATAATAATAACAATAATAATAATAATAATAATAAAGACATAGAGAAAAACGAACCAAAGAACCAAGGAATAGAAAGAAAACTTAATAGTTAGAAGCCTCTACAATTAAGATATACGTTCAGGAAAACATGAGAGACCCTAAAACAATCTACCAGAAAATTGTATGATGTCATGGATCACAATATAATGTCACTTACGTGAATGAAAAAAAAAAACTTGTCCAACATTGAATAGTTTCCAAGGAATAAACAGAAAGATATGAGTGAATACTGAGTATTATTCAAACCTCCTAAGGCACAGTGACAGTATGAATGTGATGTGTACTTGGAAACTACGGCATTGTGAGCTGTCATAGAACATATACACTTCCTTCCCACCTTGTTGCTGTTTGATCTGACCTGGTCTCAGGCATTATCTGTGTAGTGGAATTAAGTGCACATTTTGAGATATTATATAACTGGAGTGAGCATGAAAAGAGCATAATAGCATTGAATGTGGTTTTCTTCATCTCCTTGTGGGACTGACCTTTGCCGGGACACCCCTCTCCACATTACCCTCTATATTTTCCTTCTGCAGTTTTATCTCAGGACCATGAGCTAAGCAATGGCCCCATAAAGCCAACCGCTGGGCTTTTGTTTTAAATAATGTCCAGTAAATAGTCAAAAGCAGCACGTTTTATGGCTGAATAAATGACAAAAGTTAAAACTGTGTGTGAAAAGCAGTTTTTAGAGGGTTTATTGGGAAGGACTGGACTACAGAGTATGTTTTGAGCAAAATCATAATTTTTAAATGTTCTACATTTTCTCTAAAAATGTAAGCGATTTTATATTATGATGATCATAAAAGGTTTGCAAATAGACCCAAAGCAACGGACATTCTTCTGTCAAAGGCAGATAAGGAACATCATGAAGTCACTTCCCTCTGGAGCAGTTGGTTCTCAACCCTCCTAATGCTGCAGCCTTTCTTCATGTTATGGTGACCCCGAACCATAAAATTATTTTCATTGCTACTTCATTAATTTACTTCAGACAGTAATTTTGCTACTATTATGAATTGTAATGTAAATGTATGTGGTTTTGATTGTTTTATGTGACCCCAAGAGAGGATCATTTGAGCCCTTAAAAGGGTTACAACCCACTTCATCTTTTGGTATAGGATCAGGGCTTCCTGTTGACTTCAATTCCCTTTTCCTTTTCCTTTTTCTTTCCCTTTCTGTTTTCCTTTTCCTTTTATTAAAGACAGGCTTTTGTCACGTAGCACAGGCTAGCTTCCAGCTTTCTATCCTCTTGTCTCGGTCTTGAACTCTAGGACTGTAACTGTTTGCAACAACCCTACAGATCCCCTTAGCTTTTCAATGTAGAAATTTCATTGACAATACAATCCTTCAGGAATGTTCTCAGCAATTAAAAGGCCAACCATTTACCAAAGGAGTCATGAACTCTTATGGTTCTTCAAGAGAGCAGGAAGCTAAAGAAAGCTCAGAAGCCTCTCCTGGGTCTCACTAAATTATAGTCTGGCTCCAAAGTCCTGGTCCTCCTGGGGAGCCTCTGAGAGCCAGGATGGCAGATGCCAGTCACTGTGACTGACTTACTCAACTTTTGTCTACATTTAGAAACCTTATAACATACATTTTTTTACATGATAGGAAAAACTAATTATTTTCCTATTTCAGAGTTATCTAACAAGTAAAATATGTCTTAGTAAATAACTGAAAAAATATTTAATGATTAAACTATGAACCATGCTAGATTTTTTAAAAACTGGCATTTCCTACTATCTTGCTAAATCTTTTAAAAACATGTAACTCCTGAAAATAGAGAAGAAGAATAACTGTCCAGCTTTTAACTTATTTATATGTTTTTACGTCTTCCTTTGTGGGGGTGAGGGCTCAGTTGTTTGATTAGTTCAGACAGGGTTTCTCTGCGTAGTCCAAGCTATCCTGGAATTCGTTCTGTAGACCAGGCTGTCCTCAGACTCACTGAGATCTGAGAGATCTTCCTGCCTCTGCTTCCCAACGGCTGGGATTAAAGGTGAATGTTATCACCACCAGAGATGTTCTACTTCACTGTCTGCCTTCTTCAGATCCTGTTTCTTTTCCTACTCCACAAAATAAAATTCTCTTATCTTTGTTTTCCTGCCTTTTTCTAGTTTCCATGTCATGGCTAGATTTTATACATTTGCATTCTGTCTTCTATGCCTTTATTCTCTGTCCTGTGGTAAAATGAACCAAACCAAAGTATTGAGCAGCATAGGATAACCTCATGTTACATCTTTCTTTAAAAAAAAAAGTTTTCTTGTCTTAATGTGCTGTCCTTCTCCATATGTTTCATTTTGGTTCTTTGTTTGCTGTTTAAAGACTGACTATGTAGCCAAGGTTAGACTCAACTTACAAGGATCTTCCCGTCTCTATCTCCCAAGTACTGGGATTATAGACTGCCCTCCTCTTAACTCCTCCCTTATTGAATTCCTGGTGTAAGTTCTATCCTCAGGTTTTCCTTTTCCCTATTTTATGTGATAAACTATGAGCTTTTGTTATTGTTTCTATTATTTTCATCTATCTACAGTGGGTGGGGAAGGTAATAGGCCAGTATGTATTTTTAATCTGTCCTGAAACTCGCCACCCTCCTCCTTGCCTTGGCCTCTTGTAAACTGGGGTCGCAGTTCAACAACACACTAAGCTAAGTATAACCTCTTTAACATAGGCCAGAAGGTCCTCGCGACCTGGGTTTAGCTTTCTTCCTTCGTCCTTCATTTCTCCATCCCTCTCTCCTCCGCCCCCTATTCTCCTTTCCAACAACACTGACTCACGGAGGTAACCCTACTGCTTCCTTTTGTGCTCTGGCTCTGGGTTCCTTTGTGTTTGTCGGTTCCTTCCCTGGTGGAAGTCCTCCCACCATATGTACTATTTAAAGCTGCCTGGTCTTTAGAGCTCACCTTAGATGTTAAATGCAATGGCCACGTTCATTCTACAAAGGACGCTGTCTGCAGACATTTACTGAAGCCCCACCATGGTGCTTACAGATGTTACTAAATGCATAGGCTGCAGCACCTACAGTTTTTAAACAAGTACAAACTTTTTGTTCACTATTTTTGTCTCTGTATCTAGTAAAATATTATAATATTAAAACAGTCACCTCCTCTCGGATGGGAAAATCCATACATTTCCACTTAGCCTCGTTACTTTGATTTGACTGGTCACATGCGCCCCTCCTCTTTCTGATGCTCTTTCCTCCTTCTCAGGTCTTTCTGACGTCTCCCCTTGTTTTCTTTTACCTTTGTTAAGCTCTTTGTTCACTGGAATAAGTAAATCATAAGACATGTAGGTTGAGCATATAAGGATCACGCCTGTGGAACTTGGGACTTACAAAAAAGTTATATAAACCAGCCTAACTGTGCAAGTTTATCATCCCAGGTACCTGAGAGGTCAAGATGGTAAGGAAGATGGTCAGTTTAAAGTCTACCTCGGCTGTGTAGTGAGATTCCATCTCAACAATATAGAAATATAAATAAACAATTCAACAAACAAATCTTTAAATGTGTTATGCAAGTAGTGTGTAACTGACGTATGTGTACAGTCCCAGCACAAAAATAGCTAACACACATGAGTACCAAGATACTAATTTCTTACACGGTGCTGTTACCTAATGTCACCTGCTAACACGTCAGTGTATGTACACTCTCCCCGCAAATCACTGCTGTCCATGCCTAGGATGCTAGCACGATTCTCAAATGTCTTTACAGAACGGCATACAGACTTTCTCTTTCTCTCTCCTTCCCTCTTACTCAAAGGCACTGATGCGATCTTCCACCATATATTCCCAATACCAGCACAACGTGTCTTATTTCACTAACCCAGAAGGGAAGGCAATAAAGCTTTATTTATGGTATCTTTCCAGTCTAAGCTCCGAGAACTGCTTAGAAGAAGTTTCAGGGAGCTTGAAGGGAGCGTTATCAGTCAAACCACATAGGCTTGAAGGCCAAGGGTTCTCTCCTTCTCTTCTATTTATGGTCCCATCCTGATCAAGGACAGAACCGTGTATGAGTGAATTAAACGGCTCAAGATCAAACTTTGAACACTTGATCTACTAAGTAAATCTTGTAGTTTATCACCTAGGGGCAGTTCTTCAGCTCCGCTCACTGCCTTGTGGGTAGAAGATGCAAGGCTCTCTGATAACTCAATCAATCTCCCATGGCTTAAGATAGCTTCCCTGATTTGATAAACGTATGTGATGCAAATAAGGTTTTTATTTAAATTAATCATTTTCTGAGACTGGGTGGGCTGGTTAGTTTTTGGTCTACTTGATAACAAGCTAAAGAGGGAACCTCAATTTAAGGGAACCTCAATTTGGGAACTCCCTCTGTCCAATTCTTTTGTAGATAAGTCTATGGGAGGTTTATCTCTCTGCTCAGCATAGCAGGTATGGCATTCAAGATCCCCCTCCCCCACCTCTGTTTTCTAAGTAATGAGATTGTAGGCATTTTTCACCATGCTTAGTTTAATGTAAATTATATATATGATATATATCATATATATGATAGAAGGTATGCACATACACATATATAGATGTGATAGATGTGCGCACACACACACACACACACACACACACACACACACACACACAAACACACACACACACACAGAGTCCCCCAGTACAGCTCAGGCAGGCCTGGAACTTACTATATAGCCCATGTTGACTGGGAACTCAGTACTTCCCCAGCGTCTGCCTCCTGAGTGCTGGGGTTACAGGCAGGCAGCACAATGCCCTGCTTCAATTATCACCAATTAAAGCTTTCCATAGCTTGTGTATGCTCTTAAACCATGATTAATTTTTGTAGCAAGGTTGTAATACCTTGCCTGAGAAACTGGTTACTTTTAAGTGTTTTTACTTGGGATAGGATTTGGTAAATAGGGCCAGTCAAAGGAAAGTTCTTTGTTCTAGTGTAAAGGGATTGTATTAGCACGGAGGTCTCATAGAGATAAGACTCTAAAATGGGCACCAGTGAAAAGTGTTTTATAAAACACAATCTTCAGATTCCCTCATCAAATACAGGAGGAAAATCTGTGTTAAAATGTGTTAATTACACACACACACACACACACACACACACACACACACACACACACACACACACACAAAATTGAAATAACTTGAACTGAATAGGAATAGGAAAACAGGAGTGATAAGTTAAATAAGAATTTCAGATCAGATTAGGAACAAAAGTCGTACTTAGAATTACCACTAGAGGGCAGGAAAGTTGGGGGAGGCACACAGTAACTGAGTTTCTAGAACTGCAGAACGTTCAAGCTCGTGGATTACTGTAATAGTAGAAGTTATGATGAATTATGGCTTTAATTAGGGGCCTGTGTAAGACACAGTTCTGAGGATAAAATATAATAGTAATAAAATGAAAGAAAAACCGCATATTCATTCAGTTCAACAGTGAACCTGTGAGGTTGGTACTACCAACCTTCTGGTTTTTAGATCAGGAAATTGTGGTTGAATGACCAGAGGGAGTCCACAAAGTACAAACATTTGCTCTCTTAACCACTATTAAGGAGGATAATTTCTTTTATTTAAATTTTACTTTGTCACAGAGAGAAATATGCAATGGTCACCCTCTGAACTGTGAGAGAACACAATGTCCCTTCTAGCTAGACACACTCTAACTGGTCAGCATTGCATTGTCTGACAAACAAGGAATTTCCTGGGTGGTCTCATGTGTACACATTGGGAAACAAAGACCTAGGTAGGTTCTACACTATGTGGTAAACTTCCAATACTATGTAAGTTTTCTAGGCAAACTGAATTAATAGGCTAGATGCATGATGACATCATAATTAATAAATATGCAAGGCAGAAGCTGAGCCCAGAATATGAGAGCAGCTGCTAACCACAGAGATGTGACAGTACTGCTGTGGGAATCCGCAGGCTCTCTACATTCCTTACTGGTTTTGAAAGGAGGAGACAGACTGAAGTACAGTGACTAAGCCTCTGTTATTAAGGCAGAGGGTCTCCATACCCTCATTCCACTCCTCGGTTGGCTGTAGATGACAGCAGGAGTTTATCCCTGTCAGTACAAGAAAAATTATAAAACTATAAATTGTGCCCACATCATAATAAAAGATCAACAAGGTGAAGCTAAAGTCAGAGAGATGAGTTAAGCAGATAAACCGAAGATCTTAAATATGTGCCATTATTTTCAGAATGGTATCTTGTTTTCATTAAAAATTAAACACAAGTTTTTGAGGAAATTATAGGAGAGAGAGAGGGAGAGAGAGGGAGAGAGAGAGAAATCAATGACTGAGGAAGACACCAGATATCAACCTTTGGCTTCCACATGCATGTCTTCAGGCACATCTGTGCATTTGCTTTATGTGCATGTATGTGCACATGTACATACATACAAAATTAACTTTGAGAATAACTCTTATTTAAAAGGAAAATAATGAGAGAACATTTTGCTAGGCTTCACTCATAAAGCTATAATGATGATGTTGTATTTATCATAGCTAGAAAGAGTAATAAAAAATGGGGAAGTTCAGAACAAACATGAATATATTTACGATTATGAATGTGTGCGTCTGTGCATGTGTTCGTGTGTGTGTGTGTGTGTGTGTGTGTGTGTGTGTGTGATGTTAGGGTGTTGGTCATGCTATTCATTGAGCTACATTCCTAACCACTGCAGTGACCACATTAGTGAGTTTATTGCATAAAAATTTGAACTATACATTATCAAGTGGGAAAATCTCCTAGGTAGCACTGGAGAATTGGTACAAAAATTAACTGAAGGGGACCTGAGGAGATGGCTTAGTTGGTAAAGTGCTTGCCACCCAAGAATGAAGATGTAAGTTCACCTCCTAGCACTCACGGAAAAGCCAAGTATAACATTGCACACCTATAGTCACAACATTGGGGACAGACAATGGCTGGGGTGCACTGGCCAGTTAGCCTAGCAAAAGCGGTGAGAGTTCAGCTGCAGCAAAGGACCTTGTTTCACAAAGCACAGTGGGGAGTGACTGAGGAAGACAGCAGATATCAACCTTTGGCTTCCACACTCATGGCTGCAGGTACACAGGTACATCCCCATTCGTGTGCATGGGTGAGCGTGCACACACACACACACACACACCCCTCCATATATATGGGGGGGATATGGGGAGTGTGTGCATATGTATGTATATATATGTGGGTATATGTATGTATATATATACACACACAACATATATATATGTATATATATATATACATGCACACACAAAAACTAACAAAGCCATATCTCTTACCATAAATTAGTGAAAGTGATATGAATTATTGTTAAAAAAATAAATTTCTGGAGAATATGTTTATCTTTTTTTTAAGATTTATTTATTTATTATATATAAGTACACTGTAGCTATCTTCATGCACACCAGAAGAGGGTGTCAGATCCCATTACAGATGGTTGTGAGCCACCATGTGGTTGCTGGGAATTGAACTCAGGACTTCTGGAAGAGCAGTCAGTGCTCTTAACCACTGAGCCATCTCTCCAGCCCAGAATATGTATATCTTGAAATAGCGAAAGATCATATTCAAAATACTCCAGGAGACAAAAACTATAAAGAAAGAAAGCTGAAGGAAAAAGAAAGAAAGAAAGAAAGAAAGAAAGAAAGAAAGAAAGAAAGAAAGAAAAGAAAGAAAGAGAAGGAGGAGGAAGGAAGAAAAGGAAGGAAGGAAGGAAGAAAAGAAAAAGGAAAGAAAGGAAAGATCAAAAGCAAGTAAGGAGGAAGGAAGTGATGTGGATATGAATTTGATTACATTAAGTTTAAATATATAAAGAAATTATGAGTATAAAATTAGGCACTGACTGACAAGATGTATAAAATAAATGATGCATTAGCATCCAGAACATACAAAACACATAGGAAATCTTTGCTTTAAAATGAGAGAGGAGAATGATGGGACTACTCAACATGGTGGGGGGGATGTTGCTGAAAACTCTGGAGAGTTGTTTTACTTTCTTTGTAAAGGGGATAAGCATCAGTCAGAGTTACAACCATGTTCTCCTGATGTCCCAGCCACGCTGCTGCCGAGTCTTCCCTGGAGCACTCCCCACTAAGATCCACAGGCACACATGCGGAGAATGTGCACACATTATAACCTTACTATGAAAGAAGAAATCATTCACAACTTTTCTGTCCCTAGCAGAGAATGCGTAAACCCCATTAGACCACAATTAGTCGCCTATATCTGACATTTTACTTTTGTTGTTTTAGCTCCCCTTCATCCATCCATAATCCCAAAATAGTAACTTTAAAGTTCCAGGAAGTATAGGTAAGTTTTAACCATGTACCTTTCTGAGTACCTGATGAGTCTTATATCATCTGGCTTCATCTTCTAGGGGACACGACTCTCCCTTCTGCCTGTCTGTTGGCACTGCCCTTTACTTCCTCAGTAGCCTTTGTGACTATTGTCAAGTCTTCTTGACTTACTGGCTACTGTGGCACTAGTATCACAGTGTCCATCTAACACAGGGCTGCAGTGCCAGTGTCACACACTGCAATGCATCTCATCATGTCATTGTGCATTATTAATAGAAGAACAAGGAGGTGGGGGAACAGGGAGGGATGGAGAGGGAAAAAAAGGCACAAAGACAAATGTCCCAACCACACCACTTCTTAGTGTATTTATTTATTTGTTTATTAATTTATTGCCTATGTATTTTTATTTATTCCTTGAGACATTCAAATACAACATATTTTGATCGTAACCCACACTCTTCCCTGCCAACTCTTCCCAGACACCCCCCACATCTCCCTTCCAACTTCGCATCACCTTATCTTAATCCACTGGGTCCAGTTAGCATTGTGAGTGCATGGGTGGAGAGTCCCCACTGTCATTCCTGCACATTGTCATAATGATCACTAGTGGCTGTTGCTGATCTCTGACTGTAGTTAAGGTACAGACTAAACTTTACCATAGGCATTTACCTGCATGTTGGGCTTGGTGACATCATGGTCTCCAGCATTCCCTTGAGGCCATGGGTGTAACATATATTCCTCGAAGCTGATGGAAGGCGCTGTGCTGTGAGAGATACTGTGTCAAAAACAACCTCCTCTAAGATGCATATGATAAGCATAGATCTGATATTGAAGCAAATGGTGGTGCCTCATGCCTTTTACTCCAGCATTCAGGAGGCAGAGGCAGGTGGATCTGTTAGTTTGAGACCGGCCTGGTCTATACAGTGCATTCCAAGACAGCGAAGGCTCTCTCAAAAAATAAATAAATAAATAAAATTTAAAAAAGCTGATATTGAGGAAAGAGTGGAACAGTGAAAGCAAACAGAATACAGTCATTCAGTTAAGTTCAGAACGCCCACACTCCCTCCATCTGGTACCATCTATAGGGGTCTATATGTTTCTAACCAGAGCATATAGAACACTCAGACAGTAATGTGGGGCAGAGAGCTGAAATAAGAGAAAAATAAGTATAAACTGTGAGAAATCTTGCATATCAGGTACGTTTTTCAGATTATAATTGCCTTCATTTTTCTATAACCATGTTTCTAAAGAACAAGAAAACATGAGTTTGTGCTGGTCATAGAAATCTCCAGGGATAGAAGTGTGTTTTCAAACACAGCTGTTAAATTCAAGCTGTGATGACTACAAATATTTATAGTACTATTAGCTTACCCTGGTAATGTATTTCTGCTGAGAAACTATTTTGGATAAGAATGTAACTCATGGGGCTGAAGAGATGGCTCAGTGGTTAAGAGCACTGGCTGCTCTTCCAGAGGTCCTGAGTTCAATTCCCAGCAACCACATGGTGGCTCACAACCGTCCATAATGAGATCTGGTGCCCTCTTCTGGTGTGTCTGAAGACAGCTACTGTGTACTCATATAAATAAAAATTAATAAAAAAATTAAAAAAGAAATATTGTCTACAAATTATTTTTTTAAAAAAGATGTAACTCATGTATATAGGTGATTAAAAGTTATATGTTTGTGGTATTAGGCAGGAAGGACTTTACATTATGGTCAAGGGGAACAATTTCGCAGGACCTAGAAACATAGAAATTAAAGGCTTGGTTTTTAGACTACCATTAAGCTGACAGGCTAAACTTACAAAATTATAATCAAAGCAGAAAAAGGAAGAGACCAGGCATGATGGTGCATATAGAATCCAAGAGGTTGTGGTAGAAGAATCTTAAGTTTGAGGCTCGCCTGAGCTACAAAGTGAGACTCTGTTTCAAGAAACAGACATGATAACTCGTGGTTGATATTATAACTGAATCCATAGCCACTGCTGGGTTTTCAGTGACCTATGATGCAAACAGTGATTCTTAAACATAAATATTTGACAAGGTACAGTCAAGGAATAAAAGTATCTGGATGCAAAAACTATAAAAATTCCTAAGTAGCCCTTCTCGTGCTCTCAGTGTATAGATGACACACTGATAATTGCTGAAGCTGAATTGGCCAGAAGCTACCAAGACAATGAAAGGAAATAAGCAAATAACATTTTACATGTGAGAGAGAAAGTGAATATGATGTATCCATTCAAAAGCTAGAAGGGGACATTGGGTGACTGGCTTTGTCACTTTTTGCATTACTTTCTCTTTTTTTATAATAGTTTTTTAATTGGTTATTTTCTTTATTTATATTTCAAGTGCTATCCCCTTTCCTGGTTTCCCCTCCAGAAACATGCTATCCCATCCTCCCTCCCCCTCCTTCTGTGAGAGTACTCCCCTACCCACCCATCCACTCCTTCCCACATCCCAACACTCTCCTACACTAGGGCATCAAGCCTTCACAGGACCAAGGGCCTTTTCTCTCACTGATGCCTGACAAGGCCTTCCTCTGCTTCATATGCTGCTGAAGCCATGCGTTGCTCCAAGTGTACTCTTTGGTTGGTGGTTTAGTCCCTGAGAGCTCTGGGGGTCTGGTTGGCTGATATTGTTGTTCTTCCTAGGTGGGTGCAAACCTCTTCAGCTCCTTGAGTCCTTTTCCTAACGCCTCCATTAGGGACTCCGTTCTCAGTCCAAAGGTTGGCTGCAAGCATCCGCCTCTGTATTGGTCAGGCTCTGGCAGAGTCTCTCAGAAGACAGCTCTGACAGGCTCCTGTCAGCATGCACATTTTGGCATCTGCAATAGTGTCTGGGCTTAATGACTGTATGTGAGATGTATCCCCAAGTGCAGCGGTCTCTGCATGGCCTTTCTTTCAGTCTCCACTCATTCTTTGTCTCCGTATTTCCTCCTGTGAGTATTTTGTTCCTCCTTCTAAGAAGTACTGAAACATGCACACTTTGGTTTTCCTTCTTCTTGAGCTTCATGTGGTCTGTAAATTGTATCTTGGGTATTCTGAGCCTTTGGGCTACATTTACACAACAGAGTACTACTCGACATTAAAGACAATGATTTCATGAAATTCTTAGGCAAATGGATGGAACTAGAAAATATTTTGAGTGAGGTAACCCAATCACAAAAGAACACCCATGATATGCATTATTTTCTCAATACAAGTTCTCCACTAAATCTGGAGCTGGGCTGGCAAACTGCAAGGCCCCACAATCCTCCTTTCTCTGCCCCTCACAGTGATGGCCATGCTTGACATTTTATATGGATGCTGGGGATTTGACTTCTGGTCCTCATGGTCACATCTTCTCAGTAAACATTCTTACCTTAAAATCAGACTCCTCAGCCCCCCAAAATATTTTGATCTATTATGTGTGTCAACTTGACACAAGCTGGAGTTATAGAGAAAGGAGCCTCCCTTGGGGAAATGCCTCCATGAGATCTAGCCATAAGTCATTTTATCACTTAGTGATCAAGGGTAGAAAGACCCATTGTGAGTGGTGCCATCCCTGGGTTCTATAAGAGAGCAAGCTGAGCAAGCCAAGGGAAGCAAGCCAGTAAGTAACATCCCTCCAAGGCCTCTGCATCAGTTCCTGCTTCCTGACCTGCTTGAGTTCCAGTCCTGATTTCCTTTGGTGCTGAACACCAATGTGGAAGTGTAAGCTGAATAAACCCTTTCCTCTGCAACTTGCTTCTTGGTCACAATGCTTGTGCAGGAATAGAAACCCTGACTAAGAAATATGTCATATGGAAAAATAGATATTATTATGCCAAATAGGAAATCCTCATTGTATTAAAGATCTGAATTTAG
>NC_046156.1:180713650-180719244 GCF_011064425.1 Rattus rattus
ATACTAAAAAAGGTACAGGGTTTCACTCTAAAGACTGTGTTATCTTTATGCCTATTAAAAATAATACTTTAGAGGGTCAACTGAAATGCTTGATCAAGATGAATTTTACATGTTTTAAGATGTAACTGCTAGAATTTTAAATCTATACATAAAGCTTTTCATTATGGCTTATATTCTTTTTAAATTTGTTTTGACTAACGTGAATACATTTTATATGTCAATGGAGCTCAGTGTGATATTTCAACACATACATATATCATGCCCAGGTTAAATCTAGACTCCTTAAACTCACGTAATCTCAATCTCTAATAACCACCACTGTGTATTCAGGTGAATTTCTCTAAAATATGTCTTACCTTCAATTGTCTACTGCATACAAATGTTTTATGGCAAAGTAACATACATTTTTTGTTCACCTCTTCCCACTTTCATTTTTATTCTCATTTAAAAAAATTATTCCCTCATACAATATATCTTGATTACATCCTTTCCTCCATCCAGTCCTCCAACTCTACTCCCACCTTCCTTCTCCCAAGATTTACACTTTTCCATTTCCCTTCCAAAGAAAGCAGGCCTCCTAGTAATAGCAACTGAACTCAGCAAAAGAAGATGCAGTAAGTTTAGGCACAAGCTTTCATATAAAGTTTAGACAAAGCAACTGAGTAGTTGAGAAAAGGTCCCACAAGCAGGCAAAGGAGTCAGAGACACCCCTAGTCCTATTAGGGGCTAAACATCAGAGAATCACATAACCCTATTAAAAATGGAGTACAGAGCTAAACAAGGAATTTTAAACTGAGGAATATTGAATGGCCGAGAAGCAGCTAAGGACATGTTCAACACCCTTAGTCATCAGAGAAATGCAAATCAAAACAACTCTAGGATTCCACCTCACACCAGGCAGAATGGCTAAGATCAAAAACTTAGGTGACAACAGATGCTGGTGAGGGTGTGGAAAAAGAAGAACACTCCTCCATTGTTGGTGGTACAACCTCTCTGGAAATCAGTCTGGTGGTTCCTCAGAAAATTGGACATAGTACTACCTGAGGACCCAGCTATACCATTCCTGGGCATATACCCAGAAGATGCTCCAGCACATAACAAGGACACATGCTCCACATGCTATGTTCATAGCAGCCTTATTTATAATAGCCAGAAGCTGGAAAGAACCCAGATACCCTTCAACAGAGGAATGGATACAAAAAATGTGGTACATCTACACAATGGAGTACTACTCAGCTATTAAAAACAATGACTTCATGAAATTCTTGGGCAAATGGATGGAACTCTGCTCAATTTTTGCACCTGCATTTCTTTTAGCCAGGATCAATTTTGCATTGAACATTTCATAGGTGGGTTGATATTCCCATCTCTTCAGTGGGGGATTCCTGTCTGAGTACTGGAGGTGGTCTTTTCAGGTTCCATATCCCACTGTTAAATGTAATTTAATGTTAAAATGTTAAAAGTTAAATGTAAAATTAAAATATTCACTAAAAATATAGGGCAGTTTATAACGAGAAGAAGAAGAAGAAGAAGAAGAAGAAGAAGAAGAAGAAGAAGAAGAAGAAGAAGAAGAAGAAGAAGAAGAAGAAGAGGGAAGAAGTTTTCAACCTTATAAGAACAACAATACCAACCAACCAGAGCTCCCAGGGATTAAACCATCATCCAAAGAGTATACATAGACAGACCCATGGCTCTAGTTGCATATGTTGCAGAGGATGGCCTTGTTGGGCACCAACAGGAGGAGAAGCCTTTGGTCCTGCCAAGGCTGGACCTCCCCACCCCACCCCCAGTGCAGGGGAATGTCAGGAGGTTAGGAAGGGGGCTGATTGGGGAGGGGATGCACCCTCATAGAAGGGGGAGGCAGAATTGGATAGGGGGTTCATGGACGGGAACTGAGGAAAGAGGATAACATTTGAAATGTAAATGAAAAAATGTCCAATTAAAAAAAAAGAGAAAAGATACCTACCTAGCCTCTCATCTAGGTGAATCCCATAATTGGAGAAGTCTGAAGAACTCTACAATATTCCTATACAATAATGAGGAATATGTCAATTATTCTAACTTAAAGTTATCTTCCAGACCATAGGATTTTATTATATTGTTAATAAAATTAATCCATATTAAATAAAATTTGCTGATAAGTATTTATTTGTTCTTATAAGGGATTGATATTTATTTTCAAAATTATATTGTGTGTATGTGCTTATACTGAAATCAAAATTCTTGACTCAACATTTGTCAAATTATAAAGAATCATCCACTATTGGGAAATAATTGTATGTTATGAAAAAACTATAAATATTTAAAATGTTTTAGTTAAGCAACTGATGTATGTGAAATATTACTAATTAATTGCATTATTACTTACAAAATGTATACATTTAGTAGTTTTTCGCAAATGAGGAAAAGAAACCCCAAAAATTTCAGTAAAATATCTAAAATCTAATATTAGAATATTAGTGAAAACAGGCCATTTCTGAACACTATACTGCATTTCTACCCTAGAAAAGGAAAACTGTAACAAACTAATTTATATGTAACCCCAAACAAATAAAGAATTTTCCTAAACTGTTTTCCCCTGACCATTTGTTTTTATTATCTAACCATTGTAATTCTGTGACTTGAGTTACTTATACAAATGTATAATCTGTTTCTAGAAAGCTGGCAGCCTGTATGTCTTCTCTTTTAAATTCAGCTGTCAGTGCAAGCCTGCAGCTGATCTCAGGGATGCTGAGTGCCTTTTAGGAGCTGACACTGTGGAGAAAAAAATGCATGCTTAAAGTGTTTCTTAAGAAAAGTCTTACAATGCATTTCTAGATTAAAAATAAGAAAATCCCCAGGGTTGATAACCCAATCAATGAATTTGCAGGCACCTATCAAACATGTTTAGAAACACCAGGAAGGAGCCACGTGGTTTAAATATATTTACTATTGGTTGTCAAAATCTCTGTGCTTTTCAAAATTTACTGTTTCTCAGTAGGCAACCACTTTCTCCTTAACAAATAAACAGAAAAACAAACAAACAAAAATCTTGATAAACTTGATAATCTTGATAAAATCTTGTCAACAAAAGTACAGTGAAAAGCATAGTGGGACTGATATATTCTTATATTCTCTCTGTCTACCTCAGTCTGCGTCCAACCCCCTCTCTGGGTGTCCAAAACTTCAGAATTCATTTACAATTATACAAACACACAGACAGACACACAAACATGAAAACACACACACAGGCACACACATACTTAAACACAATGATGGACGAACATTATGAAAGTAAAGTATAAAACCATATAGATCTATCATCTATCTATCTATCTATCTATCTATCTATCTATCTATCTATCCATCTATCTATCAATCATCTATTTATCTATCTATTCATTCATTTGTTCTTTTGTTTCCTTGTATTTATTTCAGTTAATGAATAGGGTTTGCTGAGTTCCTGACATGGAGTGGAGGTTACTATGCAGCCCAGGCAAGTAAGGAACTTGCAGTTTTCATGTCTCCTACTCATGTAGATGACATAGCAGGCAGTGCTGCATCTCCCATCTCCATAACCTTTAGTGCAAGGAAACTTTTCTTAACAATAAAAGAGCTTCTGCAGAAATCACCACTCCTGACCTCAAGATATAATGCAGAGCAATAATGTTAAAAAAAAAAAACTTTATGGTATTGGTACAGAGACAAGCAGGTGGGTCTCTGGAATAGAATTGAAGACTCAGAAACAAACCCACACACCTACTGTCACTTGATCTTTGACGAAGGAGCTAAAACAATCCAGTGGAAAAAAGATAACATTTTTTACAAATGGTGCTGGTTCAACTGGAGGTTAGCATGTAGAAGAATACATATCTATAAATTCTTATCACCCTACACAAAGCTCAAGTCCAAGTGGATCAAAGACCTCCACATAAAGCCAGATACACTGAAACTGATAGAAGAGAAAGGGGGAAGAGGCTCAAACACATGGGCACAGGTGAAATTTTCCTGAATAGAACACCAATGGCTTATGCTTTAAGATTAAGAGTCGACAAATGGGACTTCATAAAATTGCAAAGCTTCTGTAAGATAAAAGAAACTGTCAATAGGACAAAATGACAACCAACAGATTAGGAAAAGCTCTTTACCAATACTACATCCAATAAAGGGCTAATATCCAACATATACAAAGAGCTCAAGAAATTATGGTGTTGAGAATCAAATAAACCAATTAAAATATGGGGAACAGAATTAAATAGAGAATTCTCAACATAGGAAACTTGAATCACCTCAAAGCACTAAAGAAATGTTCAACATCCTTAGTCATCAGGGAAATGCAAATCAAAACAACACTAAGATTCCACCTGACACTAGTCAGAAAGGCTAAGATAAAAACTCAGGTGACAGCAGATGCTGGAGAGGATGTGGAGAAAGAGGAGCCATTGTTGGTGGGATTGTAAGTTGGTACAACCACTCTGGAAATCAGTCTGGAGGTTCCTCAGAAAGTTGGACAAAGTACTACCTGAGGAACTACACCACTACACCACCCCTGAACGTATACCCAAAAGATGCCCTGACATATACAAGGTCATATGTGCTACTATGTCCATTACAGCCCTATTTATAATAGCCAGAAGCTGAAAAGAACTCAGATGTTCTTCAACAAAGGAATGGATACAAAAAATGTGGTACATCTACACAATGGAGTACTACTCAGCTATTAAAAGCAATAGCTTCATGAAATTCATAAGCAAATGGATAGAACTTGAAAATATCATTTTGAGTGAGGTAACCCAGTCACAAAAGAACACACATGCTGTGCACTCACTGATAAATGGATATTAGCTCCAAAGCGTGGAATATCCAAGATACAACTCAAAGACCATATTAAGCTCAAAAAGAAGGATGACCGAAATGTTGATGCTTCAGTTCTTAGAAGTGTGAACAAAATACTGATTGGAGTTGGAGACTGGGAGAGACTTGGGAGGAAGGAAGGAGGGAAGAAAAGAGGGGGCAGGATCAGGTATGTGAGGAGATTGGGATGATATACAGAGGATCTGGAATTTGAACAGAGATATGTAGCAATGGGGGATAGGGAACTGGGAGTAGCCACCAGAAAGTCCCAGATGCCAGGAACACAAGAAGCTCCCAGGACCCAACTGGGATGAGATTAGCTGAAATGCTCAACAAAGGGGAGGAAGATCCTATAGAGACCATAGAGGCTAAGCAAGGGCCCTGATTGAGGGCTGGGGCCACTCACTCATCTCCAAATTTTTAACCCAGAATTGCTCCTGGCTAAAGGAAATACAGGGACCAAGTGCAGAGCAGAAACTGAAAGAAAGGCCATTCAGAGAGACTGCCCCACCTGGGGATCCATCCCAACACAGACACCAAACCCAGAAACAATTGCAAATGGCAAGAAGTGCTTGCTGACAGGAACTTGATATATCTGTCTCCTGAGAGGATTTGCCAGATCTTGAGAAATACAGAGGTAGATGCTTGCAGCCAACCACTGGGTTGCATTGGATTGCACTGTGTCCCCAATGGGGTTATAGAAAGGACTGAAGGGGCTAAAGGGGTTTGCAACCACATAGGAAGAACAACTATACCAACCA